>NW_020799092.1:20969364-21017644 GCF_003259725.1 Athene cunicularia
CTTAAAGAGTGTTGTCCATTTCACAGAGGCTTCTTCCCAGAAACAAACCATTATCACTTTGTCTGCCTCCCTGCTTATTTCTTCCCTTCTCCAAAGCTATTCTCTGTTCTCTTTTCTTACTTAGCAGTCCTCTCCTTTCTTAGCCTGCAGGCATACTCTCCTAGTGCTCTTTCAGACGCTCTTCTACTTTCTTGTCATTGTCAAGGTCTCTGGTGTGTTCAACATGGTTCTTTCAGGCTTTCAACTTGTTTCTCTGTTGCTTTGATGCTACTCTGTGTTCTCTGAGTCTTTTACAGATTTTTGCCTCATTTGCCCTTTGATGCTACTCTTTGGGGCACTGTCAAACCTTCTGCCTTTTTTTTTTTTGTTTTTTCATCTTCTCTGAGGCCATCCTTGGTACTGCTGGATACTCTGGAGCTCCTTTAATATTTCTGATACTTCTTGTTACCACTGAGCCTCTTCAGCATTCTCGGGGCGGGGGGTAGGGGGTGTGTTGTCCTTTGACTTGCCTTTTTCTTTCTTTGCCTCCTTGACACTGCTACATTTTGTTTCTTTGGGAACTTACAGGCTTTCTTGCCTTCCTTGAGGCTACTTTATGTTCTATGAATCACTTTCAGACTCTGTTGCTTTGTTGTCTTCTGCTTGGCTCCACTGTTTTGTCTGGGGATCTTTCAGACCATCTTCTACTTCCCTGGGATTTTGAAGGGCTATTCTGTGATCTTTCTCTATGTCAGTGTTTAATCAGTTTTCATGGTTTCTCTGAGACTTCTCACTGTCCGCTAGATTTCTTTCAAGCTCTCTACTACTTTGTCCTCTCTTTGACTATTCTATATCCTCTGGGACACTTGCAAACTCTTTCCTATATTACCAGGCTCTCAAAAACATTTTGCTGTTCTTTGGGGATCTTTCACACCTATTTCTGTTTTTATTAGAGTATTGTTTTGAAGAAGGATGAGAGAGGACAGGGGTGGGGGATCTTTTCAGAGATGCAACAGCTTCAAGATCTCTGGGCTTCAACTGCAGTGGAGATCTCTGTGAGTTACCTTTCGGATTTTTTTTTTTTTCGTCCCCTTTTGGTTTTGGTGGTAGTTGGGGTTAGGAGAGAAATGAGTTCAAAGAGGCACCTTTTAAAAAATCCTTTATTTTTATATCATCCTAGTAAAAATCTTTTATATAAAGGCGAAAGAGATATTGCATAGAAGAAACACTGGTGCAAACATCACCTGGTGGGAATGGCATGTTGTTTCTTAGTGTCTACTATCTACTGCACAACAGATGACTAGCCCATAGGCAAACATCTCCAGGTTTCCCCATGCCAGCTACAGGATGAAGCTGTTCAACTCTATGGAAAGAAGTTACATCAGAATTAAGTGTACCCTATTCTATGCTGCTCCCAAGAACTATCTGCTGGGAAAACACCCTTTTCCTCCTTGCCTTTTCTATGCCTGACCAATACATTGCCCAAGAAAAAACACTTGGAGGGTCAGTTTGGCTGCCCTCTGCTTGCACTCTTCCTGTGTGTGAGTTTGTATTTAATGCATACAAATGGGGCTGGACACAGGATAGGAGAGTTGGCCTAACATGACCTCAGTCCAGGAACTCAATGCTTGACATAAACAAGACATCTTCTGTCATCTTGGAGACATTTATGCCATTGTTTTTATCATCTCACATGCTGCTTAGCTGTGGACACTTCTGAGCACTCTCCACCTGGGCTTCCTATAATTAACAGCCTTGGTACCACCAGGAGGGAACAGAATTCACTGCTATCACTTCAGCAGCTTTCAAGGAGAGGTTCTTCCAGCAGTTCTCCTATTATGTCTCTGTTTAAGTCCTGCTGCAGCTTCCAAGCATGAGCACAGTGAGACAGCAGGTGTGCTACAGTCTGAAGGAACACTCAAAGAAACAGCGGTTTCACACATTGGAACTGGGCTTTCATGAATTAAGAGATACAGAGAGGTATGCATTTATACAAATCAATATTTGTGTATATTAAAGATACTTTTACTCAGTATCAATTTTTATTTAAAAACATGCTAAAAACTTATAGTTAAATAATCAGAATGACATTTGGGGAAAACACACAGCCAGCCACCCACCAGCATAAGCAAAAAAAGTGCATACATACATGAGCCAAAGCTCTCTTTGACCAGTTTACAGGACAGTTAGTGCCTTCTCTGACAAACTGACTGATGCAGCCTCACACCTTCCAGGGCTGTTTTTTGTTTCCTGGAAAACGGTATTACTTTTCTGCTCCTTTCAGGATGTCTGTCATCACCTCCCACATCAGAGAGTCAGCTAGAGACACAAATCAGTCCTGCTTTTGACTCCCTTCTTGTAGGTGGCTTCATAGAGATGAATATATGAAGCTTGTGTAACTATCTCTCTTAATACTGTGCTTAAAATGCCAAAAGTAGTCATTAAAAAAAGATTTCAGGATCTATGCTGCTAGATCATGAAATGGAATGAAGCATTCTAGAAAAATAAGTTTGGATGGAAGGCAAAGTAGCTGAGTTTGCAACTACACATTTCATCTCTGAGTTACTCATAAACATTTTTTATTTCCTTATTACTTTCACTAATATATTTTACCATTTTTTGTACAAAAACTGACTGCAGATTAAAATTTAAGATGTGACAGGTACCACTGTGCGACCCTAAAGGACAGAGATGATGGTCCTGCTCAGCCCTGCACCCTGCCCTTTTTGAACACCAGAGAAAGCTAGAGAAAGCTAAGCACCAATGCCCAAAGGGAGAATGCAGTGGAGCCATCAGAGGAAAATCGTCCTGTCTTTTCTTGCAAAAAATGGGAACGCATCTTAGCAACTTTGGATACAGTCTTACATGTAGCAGCAAGTACACTGGGCATCAGAGCCCGTTCTTCAACATGGAACATCCATCTCCAGTGGGGCTCAGATGCTCCTGGTCCCAATTTTCATTAGAAATGGAAGTAAAACTGGATTCAGTTTCTGTGCTTTCCCTCTGCTTCTTCCCTGACTCTTTCAAAGGCAATCTAAGTGAAATAGCTGAACCCATATGGCATTGTCTGCTTCAGTGGGAAACAAGAGCCCTGTGAAACTTCGGGCATTGTGCTCATATGGGCAAGGGCCATGCTCTAAGAATAGTAACCTCCTTCTTCACTGCAACACCCAAATTCATCTCTATCTATCTCCCACACATTCACACTCCTTCCTGTCACACTGATTTCATAGGAACTCAAAAACTGACACATAGGCCACACAAAACACTACTGCTGCCAGATGTATAGATGCATGCAGGACCTATTAGGAAGATAAAGAGGGGACTAAAAACTCCCAGATATTAAGTGGCTCAACAGCTATTTCAGCCCACAAGGAAAAGACAGGCTGAATGATACAATGAAAATTGTATCTTTTAAGAGTTTAAAGTATAAATATTCAGACTGGACATTAAGAGAAACTTGTTTACCAGAGGAGTAGGTTGACATGGCATGGCTCTGAAAGGCACAAAATCTCCATCCTCAACAGTTTCTGAAACTCCACCCAATAACGTCATAGTAAACCCCATCTCACATAGATGACAGTATCCAGAGTCACACTGGAGGAAGTAATCTCTGAAGGTCACTTCTAACTGCTGCTAATACAAAACCCAGTGTTTCTTTCAGAGCTAAGTCAAGCCCTGACTGGAGTTAAATCAGAACATCCTCCGATGTCTGAGCCTTTTCTTCTTCCTTCACAAAACAGCAGAAACTTGGAACAAAGGGTAAATGGGGGCTGCTTGCAATGAAGCACCATTCAACCTAGAGAAATATATGTTCAAGTATTCTAACAGGAATGTTGGTAAAAATATGCATTGCAGTGAACTCCAAACTACCCCACTGGATGGACCTGGCGATCTGTCAGCAAGAACCAATTCTGTACTGAAGGTGTGACAACACATATAGTTTCTGAGTGCTGTTTTGGAAATTGCCCCTTTCCTGCATCATCTGTTCACCTTTAACCAAACCACCTTTTCCAGTTCAGGGAGACAGCTGCCCTCTGCCTAGCAAACCCCTCAATGAAGGGCATGGCGTGACAATGTTGCCATCAAATTGCCACCCCCTTCCCTCACATCCAGCAGCATGCCATGCCGTGGGCAATTTTTTTGAAATAGGCAACACAGTCTGTGAAGTCTGCTGCCAAGTGGCCAGTAGGTCAGACTGCAATCTCTCTCCTTTGTGCCAGGGAGCAGTAACTTGCTTAGTCAGTATTTTTAGCTTTCAAAGTAGCATGACATCAAAGCAGGCAGATTTGGGTGAGTAAAGGCATTGGAACTTTGCCTCACAGGAGCAGGAAGCTCACCATCTGGTCTGATGGGAAGGCACTGCATTCCATCTGAGGAAAGAGCCTCTGATTTGAAAGGAGCCACCTTTGTTACAGTAAGGGCACCAAGGCCCTGATAAAGGTAGACAATGCCTCCCCATGGACTTGAGAAAAGTTTTGTCTTCATTTGTCCCCACCAACTGTCAACTTTGAAAAACACGTCCTCTGGAGATCGCACAGTGGTTCCCTAATTAATGTACAATAAATGTGTAAAACCAAAACCAGTAAGAAGTTATAAAGTCAGGCAACTAAATTCTAAGTTATATCCATCATAATAATCATCATCATCATCATCATTATCATAATAAAAAAGTATACACCATAAGGTAAAAGAAGCTGCAGAGCAAAGCAGCTCCAATTCCTAGGACTCTCAGAGTGGCTTTTCCATGTCTTCCAGTAAATTGGACATGAGGGTTGAAAACCTAATGGAAGACCTTGAAGAATTCTCCCTTGAAGGTGAACACACATAATTTTTGCACATATAGCATGGATTAGTAGAGCAAAACAGTTTCTTAAGAAACATTCTTAGAGCAGATCTATGAATTTGTTTAGAAAATCCATTGTTTGGGGGGTTTCCCCCCTCTTTGGCAAATAAATGGCAAATGTGAAACAGACAAAAAAAAAGAGTCAGGTTGTGGTAATAACTGGACAAGTAACAACAAAGTAGATCTGTCAATGGGACGGATTCCCTCAGCAGGGCTAGGCTTGATACTCTTTGCGGTCATTCCTTTTGTTCATTTTTATGATGAGACAGAAGGGTTGATATGATAATGTTTCAGAGGTTTTAGGCATCATATTTTTTGCCAGTCCTGTGAATCTGCTGGAAGAGTGTCATGGAGAAGGCCATGCCAAGAATCTGAAGAAAAACAAACAAAAAGGGCTTCAGTACAGGATGTTCTGCCCAGACTGGATTGCTGACCTTTGTTTATGGTCCAGCTCTAGTTTTAAAAGTCGTTCTACACTAGCCATATTTCTCAAGCTTCAATACTGATCAGTAAACTTGGATGTATGTTGTTCAGACACACAGTGATGATGTCTGGAGATGTATCAGTCAGAGCACAGATGGAAGCAAAAAGCTCTCAGGGGTCTTTGTCATACGTGCAACAATTTTTCAGCATCAATACATATGAGTCACTCTTCCTTTTTATGCAACAGCTTGTGCTTGTTTAGACACATAACTGTGACTGAAAACATCAGATTCAGGTATTCTCCCCCAAAAGTACAGCAGTGATACAGGAACCTCAAAACGTTAACAGATTATGATGAATTTCTGCATTTCTTTTTTAAAACATGTTTAACTTACTCGGTTCAGTGGCCATGATTTGACTCAGTTTAGCAATTTCTAAAACTTAGTTTTGAAATTAAAAAACCAGTTCATTAAGGGACAGTGTAACAAATGGCTAAACATGGGAACTCCAAAGGTGCTCTGAAGTCAAAACAGACGTAAGCAAAACCCCACAGTAGCGTGTCTTCTTTGTGGCACTGACTACTGACCTGCTTCCTTTCTGACTAGATGGCCTTAAATGAACTCTTAAAACAAATCTGACATTTTTGAAATCATGATCAAACTCAAAGCAGTTTAGCACCACTTTTCACACAGCAGAATCAAGAATGCTGACAGCAAATCAAAGCCATGTTCATAAACATTGTACCAGTATTACCTGCATTATGAGGATGCATATCCCAATCGAACCAAGGACATGCTTATTCTCATCAAACCAGGTCATAACTCTCTCATAACATCCCTGAAATGATGAAAGATGAAAACTGAAATCTCAAGGTCACATTTTCTTTCACGTACATTCCCTCTATTTTCTTCCTTCCCACCCCTCCCTAAGCCTTGGCCTGGGCAAAGTGAGACTCACCGTTTTCCACACTAACTCAGTGGAGTTCCGTCCACAGTCTTGGGAGTTTTCCGTACAACATCGGTCTGGGACAGTGTTTTCTCCCAGCACTGGGTACCAATCCGTAAAGTCATTCACGCCACAGCATTTCATCTATGGCAAAAGTAAATTAACTTAACTAGCACATTTTGTGAACTATGCACCACCCACAAACTTTTACTTCTACTAAACCACTGTGTATTTTCAAAAGGGCTGCCACAACACTTTTGTATTTTTAAAAGTGCTTTGTGCTCAGTGATGACTGAAAGCAAATACTTAACAATATTAAAAAAAAAAAACCAAAAAAAAACCAGTCCCATATCCAAGGTATGGTAGCCTTTTTGTCACAGAGACATGAGCCCAAACACCAAAACATAAGGTAGTCTGCCCACAACCACTGAATGGCAAAAGCCTAGCTGCCAAAGCTGCAGTTCAACCTATGCAGGTTTTGCTGCTTCTCCTCTGTTTCAGATCATCTCTGGGCCTGTGATAAGTACAGAGAATCTCAGACGCAGGCGAGCATATTTCACCTTATGCACAGTACACTTTGATCCTGGGTTTCACAGTACTCCTTGGATGTTCAAGAGTGTAAAATCAGAAAGAAAAGCCTGCATTAGCCATCTTTTAGACTTGGCATGGCTGCCACAGTTAACAGACCACAGCAGCTTTTATGGCCAAATTGTTATTTTTCTTCTATTGGGAAAATATGTTACCTCTGCTTGAATGATATTCCATGCATTTTTCAGTCCAATGTTATTTTCTGAGTTGTATAGCTTCATACCTTCCTTCAAATCCTTCTTTGCACTCTCACTGACCTGCATCATGTAAAAAATACAGAAAATCAATGCTCTGCTGTTTAGAGGAAAGGATCAGATGGTACAGATTTTGCATACAGAATGCACTTCTCTTGTCTTCTCTCACCACAGAATTGACATGGTAGGAAAGCTCCATCATAGCTTCAAGACTCTCTTTTGGCACCTGCCAAGGCCTAGTCTCTCCCTCAGATTGCAAAACACTGGATTAATTCACATGAGACAGGAAAGCAAACAGCTCTCCCTCTATTAAGATTCCATCACACATTCATCATCTGATCCAAACTAACTGAAGAGCGATCAGCAGAAATCTGCTGAACTTACTTTAACTTTGCTAAAGATAGCTGTTGGCAGTACCCCACAGCAGCCTCCCCTACCTGTAACCTGGAGCCTACTTAAATTTGCTAATACCATAAAGCCAGAGTCCAAGCCTCCCAATCTTAACATAGTTATCCCTTGCACAGGTTTGGGCAGGCTATAATGAATGGCCAATACAAGATCAGTTGGAAAAGGACATTATTATCGATCTCCTTGTGGGGACAGGCTTGTAGGATTTATAATTTTCAAATGTGATCTTCTTTCTTTAGAGGAGAAAGATGGAATGCTTAACAGGAGATGTGAGAAGTCCCATTTCTTGTATAAATTTCAGTCTGGTCCTGGATGCAGGTAGGAATGTACTTTGGCTCTGACAGCAGTGAGCTGGCAGTAGAGAAAGGATTAACCTATGGGTCCTGGCATAAAGGTCATCTGTATTATAAGATCTGTTTCATCCCTCTTTGACATCCCATTCAAAATCAGAAGTTCACCCCAGCTCCCCGAAAGTGGCAGGCATCATAATGACAACCTGGGGAGAGATACAAATCTGATAGGAGCTCCGTTTTAGAATCAGTCTGCACATGCTCATACTGTAAGGCTCTGTCCTGTGTTTAGCAGAGTTCTCCACTTCCCCAAGGATTTTTACAGTCTTACCTAATCTGACAGGCCAGCTAGTTGTGCCTACTTCACTTAGTCTCTACTAGATAGGAGATTCCTATAGATGGGCTTTATGAGAAGCTGCCTCTTGATCCACTCTGCACCCTTGTCAAACTCGCTGGGACTGCCCAGTCAAGTGAGACAGCTGGTGGCATCTGGAATAACCTGTGAATATCCCAGGCCTCTCTCCTCCAGTCCTGTTCAAGGGCTGGCCCTAAGAAGCTAACCAGGTCTTAAGTAGGACCTCCCACAACTCAGGTTCACAAGATGATCAGCTTCTTGCAGGGAAATCAAACAGCTATGTTGAAGGCTGTCTTAGCTTTTAGGAGAAGACTAAAAGGGAGCTCCTGGACCATGGTTTTATTTCAGAGAGGAAATTGTAAAGCTCAGCAGGTTCTTCTCTCCTGTTTGCCCTCCTCATCACTTCCTCCTCCCCCTGCAGAAGCAGCTTACAGAAAACAGCCAAGATCTCAAGGTTCACCAAAGAGAAGAGCAAGGAGAACCCACATACCTCCATCAAACAAAAGCAAATTGAACCCGATTTACATGCTAGTACAGATAATTAATCTATATGGCATATTTGCTTACCTTGTCCATATAAACAAAGAACAAAATCAGTAATATCAGCTCTGCCAGGAGAATTACCAGCAAAACGATGAAAAACTAGAACAAAGAAAAAACAGACAGTGTATACACACCAACTAGAAAGCAAAACTGGGGCTGCTAGGCCTTGTCCTTTAAACCTTTCCTCTACTTCCCAAACCACGTAAGTTTGGTTTCAAACTATTCAGTTCAGGCTTATTGGTATTTTGCTTATTGGAGCTACATTGGAGTTCTATTGGAGGCTTATTGGAGTTATATTGCCACTAAAACTCCTGCAGGTCTCACCACCAGTGAGGGAGCTCACTGTCTAGCATTCTCTAAATTTTAGGTTTTGCTCTACTACCACTTTGCAGGTTTCATCAATGTTTTTATCTTGCTTTTTTTTTGACTTCGGTCACAGCACGCAGCCCTGGTAGTCTCTTTCCTTCACACAGACTACAGAACAGATGCTAAACCCATTACCACAAAGATCCATGTGACATGCCTCGGGAGTGATTCCCTAGCTGGTGGGCTTTAACCACATCTGACTGCCTGTCAGATGGAATAGTCATTACATTAGTTATCACTTCTATTCCCAACTCTCTGTAGTTGAAATCTCTCTCTGCAGGGGCATCCCAAGTGTGAGCTCCAGTAGTCTCACTACTTTTCATGCCCACTAGTTGCTTTTATGTACTAGTGGACTGCCACACAGGCAGGGCATCCCCCACACAGACACTGGGGGAGATGGAATATGCAGTGCAGCAAGCTCTCTAGCTGGAAATTCATGGTAATCATGATAGTATAAAAAGGCTTTTGCAGAACTTTGTAAGAATATAAACACTCTTAAAAAAAATCAAAAATTCAGCTGGCGTTGCATTTTGTGTGGATGAATGACGTAGACCTCATTCCTATTCTGCTTGCTTTCCTAGCTGTACAACATAAAAAACCAAGCAATGAATAGCAAAAAACAGGTGCACATTTGTCCTCCAGTTTAATTCTCTGAGGTGGTATAAGGAATGCTGCCTGGCTGTTCCCCAACACCATGTAAGGGAGACTTTTACACAAGGAAAACTCACATATGCTCCTTAATGTCACAGCACCTGTGATTCGTAAGCTGTGACTGAATTGGAAGGGGTCTGCTTTGAGAGCCCTCCTCTCGCCTTCTGCCACAATACCCCTCTCCTTGAGGTGGGGAAAGGCATGATGAAGCCTCCTGGGTTTATGTAAGAGGAGTGACCCAAACTGTGTTTTCTGAGGGGGGTTCCCAATCCCCGTGCTTCAGTGCTAGACAAACACTGCCAAGGATCAGATTATTTTTTGTTTTATTGGTAAGGCCTGGCAGAGACACTGACGACTTAACTTTGGGTCAGATGGTTTCCACCAGCTTATGACAAAGTTCCTAGATAAGAGCAAAGTAGAAAATAGTCATGAGAGGCTTTGAGTGGCACCCAAAAGCAGCTGTGCTTAAGATTTTTCAGTCAATCCTTCTAACAGACATTTCCAGAAGGGCTATCCAGATTGACCCTACAGTTCAAGTTTAACCATTCAGAGGTAACTGATAGTAATTTGCTTTGCTATCTAATACATTAGGGCACACAGCAACAAGGATACATTTGCTAATACACCAATGTTATCACTGTGACCAAAGATATGGGATGCCATACTGCAAGCAGACAGAAGATTGAAAGCCAAAGGCAATGTTACAGTGACCCACAAGACTATTTTGCAAAGGTCATTTAAAAAAAGTAATAACAAAGTAACAGTCACTGGTCTTAGTGAAAAGAAGTATTGATGTCTTACACTCAACAGGAGGCACTTGTTTTCCTTGATAGCACCTAGGCAGCCCAGAAAGCCGGTCACCATGATGACTGTACCAATGGCAATGACTAGGTTGGCAGCTGAAAGCGATGGAAAGCTAGGAGAAAATGTGGCGAAGTTTCCTTGTGACACTGACAGCCAGATGCCCACGCCCAGCAGCCCACAGCCACATAACTGCAAAGAGATAAACAAAAGAAAGGTTTCACCATTAAATACTTGGCACTGGCTCCTTCCTCCTGACTCTGAAAGGAAAGAATTTTTCAAGCAAAGTCTCAGGTAACTGTTCTGCAGTAATGCTCTCATTGGCTCAGTACTGAAACAAAGTAAAACTAAATGTTCTTACCTAGACTTGGTCATGTCACATATAAAGCCATTCAAAAGCCAATGGATGTCAGAATTCTCTTTTTAAAGACTCAGCACATGAAACCAAGGCTACCCATTGATTTTCCCAACAGCACAACCCAATGCAATTTTACTGTAGGAAGAGAAATTATTTGAAAGAATGCTCCAATGCACTTATTTCTGCAGTCACTTACAATGTCTCAGAGCATCCAGCCCTGTATATCCTCATCCTAGGGCAGGCAAGGAAGTCCTGGAGATAATTACAATCAAGAGTGTCATTTCAATAAATATTTGTCATAAAATGCCCGGTCCCACTAGCCAGGTTTGGTTTTAGTATGAGTTCTCGTAGCTTTACTGTTGTTAGCCAGTGTTCAGTGTCACAAAAATCAGATTTCTAGGTTTATTATCTACAGGAAGCTCAACTTCTGCTACTCTCTGTCAGTGAGAGAACCTGGAAGAAATGGAAAGCTGATAATAAAACATAAAATTAACTTCACTTTGCTTCTCACTCTTAACAATACCATGTCTAGTTAAGGAAATAAGGTTTCCCACCCTAAGCCACAGGGCAGGTCTTCCAAACAATGGCCTAGTGTTGCACTATACAGGAGGCCTAAGAGCTGTCCATCTTTTAGGACGTGCTCAAAATGATTGTTATACAACCTCATATCTGATCTGTGATCACTGTGCAGGGAAATCAGAAGTAGGAGTTGCACTTTCATTAAATCTATGAGCTACTAAACAGTACTATTACAGTTTCCTTCCTGCCACATTTAGCCTTTGCCAAGCTCAGAGGTGAATTCACATCACCTTCACTGGGAGGGAGATCAGAGTACACCCCCTCAACTCAGAGGATTACTTGCACCACTGCACAGGAAAAACAAAACAGCACTTAATCATTAGTCACAGTGATATCCCAAAACTGCTGGTGCTCACCTGTCAGCAGCAAGGAACAAGAGGAACAAAATTTCTTGCCATCTAGCAGGTTTGCCACACCCAGACCATTGTGCTTGCATAAACTTACAACTTTTACTCAAACTGGAAAGTCAAGGTCAGAGGACAGTACCTCCACTAAAATAGGGTTCAATCCTGCCTCGTGATAAACACTAATCTGGCATGAGGAAGAGCTACAGACCTAACTGGGCAAATATCCCCACTTCTGCCTGAGGGGATTTTACCAGCAGGGCAGATAGTTCAGGATACAACTGGCTCCTTTTGGTTTTGCTGCTTCAGTGGACATGAAAGAAAAACCAGAATAGTATCTTCTTGCATTCGTGTCACGTTACCTATGAGTCAAGTTTATGTTTTCATTATGTTATACATGGTTATTTTTGTTTACTTCCCTTGTGACCCTTCTGTCCCCTCTGAGCCCCCTTCTTTGCTTGAAGCTTTTGAAGCTGCATTGCATCTGGGGACATTCACTGGTTTGGTGAAAAATTGTGACCAGGAGTAGGCCTTATGCAAGATGCTCACAGGCATTCCCATGGGAGGCAGGGTAAAGCATCTCCCAGTGTACCAAGTCCACATAAGCTAACATCATGCGAAGCATAAAAATATAGAGTTGTGTAGGCAGAAAAAAAAAAGATGATCAACTATACTGCATTGGTGGTTATTCCCAGGTCCCCTTGCACCTAAGCATTAGCTTAGCAATCTGGAAATAAAAAAAAAAGCACAACTGTCTAAAGCTCACAAGCACATGGACTGGGTAACACCGAGGAAACACAGAGGCTGGGAAGCTCCTCTCCTTCCAAAACTCAACACACAGTAAGTCCACAGAGTGAGTTGGGAGCTTTCTGTCACTGGGTGTGGATAAATGTCACAACATCTGTTTCCTGTAACAGAGCAGGATGCAGATGCAACACCAGCGTGTGTAGCAGGAAAAAGTAAACAGCTACAATCCCTATGAAAGGACTGAACACAAAACATACACATATGCATGTGGCAGGAAAGGGCTACAGGACTTTTATCTCTTCCCTCAAATCCATCCTCTCCAGTTATAGTCTTGGTGATTTCTCACTGTCTTTCATGGTATGTCAGCAAGGTCAATGTGAGCTTGGAGTAGTAAAGAACCATGGGGAATGCAAAACAGAAGTGTCCTGATCATATCCTCTGTGGGAACCAGTGCACATCACCACAGGTTTAAACTGTCTAATGTCTACAGTTACCCTATTGCTCCTGCTTTAAAATTCATTTACTCTGTCCTTGAAATGCTGCAGTTTTGGAGCCTCAAGCCCCCTCAGGAATCCACTCAGTGGCTCAGCTGCTTCAACCGTTAGATGAGAACCACCAGCAGTTGCTCAGGCTTGAGAGCTTGATGGTTCAGGAGGTTAGAAGCAGCTCTCACCACACAACATTCATTTAAATTTTTAAATGGGCATTTCTAAGCTGCCAGTGATGTACACTGCCAATAGCTGATGGCACTTCAGTCAGTGACTTCATGACACTCCATGGATGAGACTGTAAATGTTGCCAAAGAAGTTTCTACCAAAAACTGAAATTGTTCAGTGTAACTTTTGTTCAGAACCTGAATTCAGACTTTAAAGGTTATTCGCAAACATGTTCCTTGGACTTCCATACTCTATTAGGCTCAGAAAACACAGCCCTAGCTCGAGTGTTTTGAAAGAGGGTCATGAATTCTGGAATCATCAGGCCAAAGGCAATAGATCATCGCAGATAAACAAGGTGGTGGTTAAGAACAAGGTCAAGGCAAAAGGCTTACAGAGGAAGGGCGAGTAAAGGACAAGAAGCTCACAGATCAAGAGAAAGATCAGCCCACGAAGAGTTGCACCTCAGTATCCAACTCCATTTGTGAGGATAGTAGCAAAAGGGGTAGAAGAAAGAAGCCCTTACCAGCATCTCTTTACCATTTTAAAAAACCCAGCACAATCCTTAGCAGAGATTGGGTCTAGAAGAGAAAGGTGGCTAGGAAATTACTCCAGAAGGCTCAAGTTTATTTTTAGACATAGTTAGAAGCAGCTAATTGCTTAGACAAGGGAAGGGAGAGCTACTTCAAGTGTAGGAAATCAGGTAAGTGACAGGCCCACTGGTGCTCCATGGGGAAGACAGGAAAGGACCAAGAGCAGACGGAGAACCAAAGTTAGAGAGCAGAAAGATGGACAGATGGCCTCTGTCCCTTTGGCAGGGTTTCAGTTCAGGACACCCTCTATATACACTTCCGTACAGGAGAGAGAATTTCTTCACTTGCTTGCGGTAGCCACCCTAGTGTTTTGGCAAAGTCAGAAGCAAAACACTTCACTTTTTGGCAGAAGATTGGTCACTTACTGCACCTTCACTTTACCACAATGCCCCTAGCAGGGAAGAAGCATTTGACACTTGATGTGAAATGTTTGCAACAAAGGTCTTCTATCTGTGCTGTCACTATGCAGACCACTATGGAGATACAACTTGAACGCCTGACATAGGAACACCTTGGGAGAAGAGTCATTGAGGATGCGAGATAACGTGGTATGTCAGCTGAGGCAGCAGACATGTTCACACGTGCTCTTTCTTCCTGCAGTTCTAATGTCTCCTAATGAAGGCAACCATGGAATGACTCCTTTCCAACTGCTGTAGCGATTGGGTTAACATGCAGAAGTGCACAATGTGATCACTGTTCCCTTCAGTGCCTGCTGACCACACACATTAGTGCAGTACTACAATTAAACCACAGCATCTGCACTGATCATGCTCTCACCATGGCTGATTCCCAGGCCCTTAGGAAAAGCTAAGAAAAGTTCTCCCTTTTGCAAACTTTGTACCTCCCGGAGTAAGTTTTCTCCATCCCTAAATTACACTGAAAATTCAGATTACTAAAAAATCAGGTGATGGAGGGGCTATTAAAGACCAAGGCTGATCTATGCAAACAGGATTATTTACAGTGACTGGAGAAAGTAAATATTCAGGAAGACTTGGAAGAGATTTGATAAAAGACATGACATGCTAAAAATTCCCACAAGGTGGCATTCCATACCAAATAGCACTAACAGTTGAAGTCAGATTTTATTTTTCTCTTTTCCAGAGCTCCTCAATTCTTGTGCTTTCTTCTTTGTTGTTTGTGGTTTTGTTTTGTTGTTTTTTTTTTTATCTCTGTCATTCTACTGAGTAGCAGTACTGTTGATGCTAAAATTTATACTTCAAACCTTGGGTCCCAGGACAAATGCTTTTTTTACTCATGCTTCTTAAAAAATTCCCAAATAATTCCACTGACTTGGGATTTAATTGCATATAACCATACCAACTAAAGCTAGCTAGAATTCTAGCAGTAAAATACCTTTTGTGGCACTGTTTTCTACCAATCTCATTTTTCATACAATGTGAACACCATAAAAATGCTCTTACAGCTGTTTATTCTCACAGGATCCACTTCCTTCTGTTTAGCACAACTGAATCCTGGAGGGTGAAAGCAGCAAAAATATATCGGGTCATCTTACTAATTCCTTTTTCACCATATAATTAAATAATATATGCTGCTTGGTATTTAATAGTGTGAGAGTGATGGCACTGATATTCCTTCCCCAGGGAAACAGTTGAACATCATAATAAATTTCACTGGATTTTCCCTCTCAAAAAATGTTGGCTCATTTCCCTCTCATGATTAGAAATTATCATTCTCCAGGCAACCATCAAATCTCTCCTTCTGTTGGTGTTTATGCCATGAAGGTAACTGCAAAAGACGATCATAAAGTCAGTCACATACATGGATACACACACTCTTACTCATAGGGTAATTTAGTCAAGCTATGGCACACATATTTTCAGCCTGAAAGCAAACAGAAGGAACACCAACTTTCCTCACAGTTTCTCCCTCTCTTTGCTATTTCATTATCGAAGTCTGAATTCTCTTCAGTACTTCATCACCTATCTGTCATCATCACTGTGCCCAGAAGGCATACAGCATTCTAGGAAACATTAAAAACAGTCTCACATGCTGCAAGAGAAATTAGAACTCCAGGTAAACCCAGAGAGAGAGAAACCCAAACCCAAGTCTTTCCCTGATGAGTACTTTGATCAGAGTGGGAAAGGGGCTCTTTTATTTTATTCTGGATTTTTTGAGCATTGTGTGAACTAACACAACAATAAAAACTTTTACAACAGAGCATCATATCCAGGTTTAGTTGCCTTAAGTTAAAGAAGATATAATAAGTGTTTACAGATCTAGGGAAGGACAACACAGATGGTCAGAGGTATGCCAAGACTGACATATTGTACAGAAGGAGATTGTACACAGGATTAGCTAGCCTGGGCGGAATTTATTAGACAGGATGTAAATTAAATACTCACAGCTCTAGAGGTCAGTATGAAAAACAAATAGCCTGTTTCTTTAATCTTTTCCAATAATAGGAACGAGGGAAATATTAGCTAGGAACAAGGGAAATATTAGCAAGTACTATGTAGCATATTTTGCTTCACACAGAAGCAAAATAATAAATTTATAGAAGTAAATTAATAAATGATGCCATAGGTGATTACAAGGATCAAGTATTGGGGCCACAATTTTCAGTAAGGGCTAGATAATTTTATTTATTGATAACAGCATTTGTAGTTTGTTAGCATATACACAAATAATGACATTTCATGCTTCTCAGAATAAGGTATCGTGTTTCTCAGAGTAACGTAATGCATGCAGAATGAAGCAAAACTACCAAGCAGCAAACAAGTTGGGGTAAAGAAAGGGTAGGATATGCCATTCTGGTAAGGTTTATTAATAGAATAATATTGATAGACTTGCCCTTGAAGTAAATGAATGAACAGCATTAGAAAACAGGAATCTGATAAGGAAAGCACTACCAAGCAGAAAAAGGATGAGGCCACACTCTTGTTCACTTTTGCAATCATTCCACCCCATGCACACCATGTGTGATGGAAAATCTGCACAACCAGGTGTGTGAGAGAGAAAGAGTTGAGGGAAGATATATTCTTGCCATCAGACTTTCTACTGCTTGTTAAACACCAGGGGGGCTCTTAACAGACTGGAACAGAACAGAGGCATATAGCAACCAAATACTGGGAGACAAACACTAGGGATAAAAAGAAGCAGCAAGTGTCTCAGTTTGTACCTCCACTTTGAATAACGTGCCCTGGGTCACCTGTGGGTGAGTTACAGAGAACAGGAAGCTCCCCACCTTCCTCTGTGCTGTGTTAAAACAGGTGATCTTGCTTGAAGCAAAGATGATACAATGAAAAATATATGGAATAGCTTAAATATGGCCCCCATAAAAATAGCCAAACACACAGGAGGTTTGTTATGAGGAATTACTAACAGCGTGACTGCGAAAATAAGTGTCAATGCTGGGATGTGATTTCAGGACAACTGCAGTGACAAGAAGACACTCTGAATTAGGCTTTGACAGGCCTATATTTAAACAACAAATCAACAGGAAGATAACCTGCACAAAAAAACACAAGCATGAAGAAGCCATGTGGACAAGCAGAATGCACCACCTAACAGCGCAGAAAGGTTCTTCGGTGTCCAGGTGGTTCTTAAAACCCTCCCTTCTGTGGGGGTCAGCAACACTTAGGAAAAGCTGCCAGTAATATTTTCCCTCTGTCTGGTAAGTCCTACAAAGAAAGGTTACCTAATTTAGCTCTTCTTTTCAAGATGGAGAAATTTTCCACTGTTTCTCCAGCTGACTCTCAGACCAGTCAGTGTGCAGAGGAGATGACAAAGAGAATGGCCCTCATGAAACTGCACAGTCTTTTCACTCTGTCCTGGATTTGGGTGGGTCATCCATCTCTGGAAAGGGCTGGTGCTTAAAGGAGATTTTCAGGTAAGACCAGATAAATTTTCCTGCTCTGTCTTGATAATCCACAGGATTAATCAAAACTGGGGTTTAACAGCTGAAAATGTCAGAGAAAGTCTCTTGCAAAGAAAGATCATCTTCTAAATATGATCCAAAATATAGAAGGGACACCAAAATCTAAGTTCTTCAGCCATAAACTAGAAGATAAGAATGGAGTATGGAAGTGGGTATATATACTTAATAATACATACTTAGTGCTACTGATATAACAATATCGGCAAAGATTTAAACTTCTCTACAACATCCCTATGAACTGGACATGATGAAAGACAAAGGAATTATTTCAATGTCTCCTCTGAGTCTAGTGCTGTAACAGCTGTAATGACAGCCTGTGTGTAACAGAAGGTACAGAACTGGAATCTGTGCAAATGCTGAACCTCCTTAATTCATCTGCTAGAGAAAGCAGTTATCCTCTTCCTAGAGTCACCCCCCAGCAGTACTTCTGGGATGGTCCTGAAAAACCAAAATGGGGTATCAGAGACTGTGATCTTTTGTGGAGCTATCAGAGGGAGAGCTACTCTGAGCAGCATTACATTCTGAAATATTTACCAGTCTGTGTTTTTGGAATGTGAAAATTTGCAGCGAGACGCCTTAAGCTTTGCCTTGGATGCTCTTAACTGGTCACATTGGAGTCTTCAGTAAAGGACATGCTTTGCAAAATGAAGTTGTAAGAGCTGGGTTTGCTCGGTTTGTCAAGGACAGCTTCATTTCCTCTTTATTTAGTTGAAGGACAGCTTGGGTAGTTTATGTAGCACATTAAGAGAAACTTTCACTGAGAAATCAGCACGGCACTGGAAGAAGGTACCAAGAAGGTGTCAAAACCTCCAGTCTTAAAGGTTTCTAATGCCTTGCTAGATACAACCATGGCTGACCTGACTTAGCACTACCGATACCACTTCGGTATGACTTGCAGAGATTCCTGCCAGGCAACAATTCTATGACTTTGTAATTTCCTCAGCTACAATGTGCTTCTTAATTTGTGAAAAAAAGTCTCACAACCATGCCATTTCTAAAGAACACAAGGAATCTATTACCTTTGGAAGCCTTGAGGAAAGCTCTCATGCCCATTCTGGGGTATGTGCACACTTGGGTGTCTCTCTCCAATACCTGCACACCAGTGCATGCGACACAGGGAACAAACAGCAGGAGTTGTGTGTCTGAGTGCAGTTACAGGGATATGACATCACTGTGATTACAGAGATAGCGGGATAACTCACATAACTGAAGTGTTGTGATGGATGGGTAGAGGCTCTTTAGGAAGACCAGGCTGGGAAGACAAGAATGGGATGTTGCACCTCATGTGAGAGAGCAGTGGAAATGCACAGAGCCTTGGGATGGGTGAGGAGTCAGTCAAGAGTTACGGGTGACATGAGGAGGCAGAACAACACAGGTGATGTTGTAGGAGGGATCTGCTACAGACCTCCTGATGAGGAAGAAGTGGATGAGGCCGTCTTCATACAACTGGAAGAAGCCTCATGTTCACAGGCCCTGGTCCTCATGAAGGATTTCAACCACCACAATGTCTGCTGGAAGGACAACACAGCAGAGCACAAGCAATCTATAGGATTTCTGGAATGCACTGATAACAATTTCCTGACATAAGCAACTGAGGAGTTAAAAAGTTGAGGTTCTCTGCTGGACCTGCTGCTTACAAACAAGGAATAACTGGTTGGGAAATGTGAAAATCAGGAGCAGCCTTGACTGTAGTGACCAAGAGATAGTAGAATTTAGGATCCTGCGAGGAGAGAGCAGGGCAAAAAGCAGGACCACAACCCTGGACTTTCAGGAGAGCAAGCTTTAATCTCTTCAGAGATCTGAGTGCTGCAGGTTTCAGTGATACGCAAGCTATAAAGTGACAAGCTCCCCCAGCTCCCATCAGAAGTCCTACCCCCTACCAGCAGCCTCGGGGCCATTTTCCCAGATGTTACTCCCCTCTTTTGGTCACGCTGTCTGTTGTGATTGCCTGGCAGGACTGGCCACTCCTACAGGTTTACCCAGAAGTCCATCAGACCTGGACAGCCCTTCCCCATACATACACAGGCAACATTATTTTGGTTTGACCACCATTTTGACAGGGCACCACCATTTTATGGCAAGGAGCTGCCATTTTGATCAATGACACTGCTCTGTGATGGGCTGATGGCCATTTCCTGACATCACTATACACAGGTTCTCAGGCAAGCCCTGTGACTGGGTGTCTTCTTCCTCTGCCTCAGGAAGCGCTCAGATACAAAAATATATACGTTTGATTACAACATATATACATATATTCTAAATATATATAAAAGTAATATGTATAAATACTACATATACAACATATATTTCAAAATCTGTGTGTGAATATGTATAATTAATTTATAACTGTGACACTATTTTATACAGAATACTTCTATATATGTATATATATATGCATATATATTTATGTAAAAAATGTTAAATAAATTAAATAGGCATAAAACCACATACAAAATGGATAAAACATTCTTTAAAAAGAACTAATGGAATGAATAATAAAGTTTAAATAAGACAAAAGTAAAAGGTTGGGATTCCCCACTTTAGCAGCCTGCAGAACAAGCCCTGACCTGTCTGAGGTGGGGGGGAGAAGGTGGAGGTGCACCAAAAGGATGACAGGCATAGACAAGTTCAAATGTGTCCAAGGATTACAACCCTCTCCTAGGAGGCCACCGGTACAAAGCCTGTCACGTGCAAAGAGACCAATCCTTAGAGTGGACCCTGCATCTTCCCACAAAACACCAGCTTGATCTTTACCGGACAGCTGGGGCAGCCCCCAGAGCTCTCTGGGAAGTGGGAGCTGGGGCTGGTGGAAATACAGTAACCACACAGCTGGAATAACATCAGCGAAGACGCCGTCTTTGAAATAGCACTGCAGGGAAAAGCATGGCAGCCTAATTTGCAGAAAGGCTATTATCTATCCTTCTCTATGCTGATGGAATGCATGAGCCATCTCTTTAACCCCCACAACAAAGCTTTAGCTGTTGACTCTCCAACAGTAAGCCTGGTCTGTGACCCTGTCACAAGAAAAACAAAGCTCCAAAGGGCTGAAAAACCTTGGGCTTCTACCATTGACACATATTTTAGGAGCTTCTCCAGATGTTGCTGCTAAAAAATTTATTTTTATGGCCGACATCATGGGAGAGTTTAACTCACTCTACCTCTACATGTATCTTGCAGAGCACCAGCTTGTCAGGGACTTTGCAGTTGCTTTATTGCACAATGTTCCAACTGATAATAAGATCACTGAAACAGTGATTATGACAAGCCATACTACATGCCTGTAAACTGCCAGCACAGCTACACAATCAGCATTGAAATAAAGACTGACCAGTATAAGCATGTCTCACTTTGCTTTGGAAGGTGATTGTGAACCTGCGTTTGCAGCCCCAGAAGCCTCTGATATTTTAAGACACCATGCCAAAATGGTAGCTGTAAAAAACTATAGGGATCCATCTTGTACACAAATTATTACAAAGCTCAGGCAGCCAATGCTCTTCCTGGTTTTCAAGGTGTTCCTGTGGTGTATGGTGCAGGTGTTGGAAGTATATTCCATAGCCTGTTTAGAAGGGCTTTTGAAAAGGGAATTTGGAAATCATTAAGCCACACATTAAATGTGCTACTGAAGATATGGCAAAAAACGTGTTTGGATATGTTTCCAAGTTTGTCACAGGCAAGTTGGAAACTTCTTCAGATCAGGAGGGCTCAAGACTTGCTTATATTAAAAGAAAAAGCCTTAAAAGAAACAAAGTCATGTCATGTCCCCAGAGGTAAGGTCCACCCTAGTCCTTTAAAAAAAAGGGAAGGGGTGCTAGTCAACAATCTGGCCAGTAGAAGAAGATCAAAAACAAGCCAGGCCAAATGGTGCAAAAGAAACAGAAAACCCAGAGAAAGAGGACCTGATCTACTGCTAGAAAAGGAAACTTATTTTAAAAGGGATGGCTTTCATTCATGGCTGCTCAGAAGAATGAGCCAAATCCAAGCTGGATTTGTCTTAAGTGTCCCAAACACAGACCAGCATTGAGAAAAATCTCTTTATTGAGGTGTCTCCACTTTCCACTATTGTGGATGCTGCACTTCTGGACTTTTTTGTAGGTGGGAATGGAGAAGATTACATAGAACTGAACAACACCCTACTGTATCTCTGCTGCAAGACTGTAAAAGCTGACAGGCCCAACCTCTGAGTTGGTGAGGCTGTGGTTCTCACGAATAACCCACTGGCCTCTATTTCAGCCAACTGGGGATCAACTAATAAACCAGAGCAACAACTGCTACCCCTCCTGTGCTTTCACTGAGTTGCTTCTCAATTTCAGCTGACTTGCTGTCCAAGTGGTCAGGCTGGATGACATCAATGACCAGCTCTCGTGGCCCAGAGTATGAACTCTGGGACCCCTCCACGGTGATCTGTTCTTTCAAGACAAACTTCTGATGAATGGTGTGGATATAAAAATTAAGCTGACATGCAGCAAAGACAGCTTTTGTTTGATGAGGTCCCTGGCAGCAGGATCCTGCAATCTGGTTATTACCTGTGCCTTGCTATTTGTGAAGAAGGTGCGGGTGGTGATCGGAGCACATTTAGTGCATGTTGGTGCTACTGACTGTTACCAATTTGTTATTAATTTGAGTTGATGAGTTTTGGTAATTTTGATAAGGAATGATTAGGACTAATCAGTTAAATGGAATCTCACAGAAATATCATTTTTTATAAAAGATAATGGTGTAATGTTTTAAGTAGTCATAGATATGTTGTTTAAAGTAACCATACAACCAGTTATGCTGCTAGACAAGGTACCATTGTTAGACTGTTTGGTGAGGATGATTTATTGCCCTGTAGAACAAGTGTTTTAAAAGTTATATTGTGAAAGGGCCTTGAAGCATGTTAAAATGTGAGCCAAAGTCCCTGAGTCAAGGGCATTGGAGGGTCTTTCTTTTAGGTCAGTAGTCCATGGTGGTCACAAAAGCAGCCCCCCACTTCATTTCAGTCAAGTGTGCATGTCTGGAAAGAGGTGGGAATATGAAAATGAGTTAGAGGAATTATCATGTTTATGTATGAGAACGTGATTAATGTGTATTACTGTATCCAATGTAATCAGCATGTTACATGAGTTAGATGTGCATTGTTGGTGAGACGACTCCCCTGCACACCTGGCTGTTAATTAGGGAGTGTCTCCTTATCTGCATCAAATTGGTGTTGATAAGCTCTTTTATCCCTTTTTGGTGAGACTGGGGCATTACATAATGTCCCACACTAAAAGGTCAGTGGACCAGATGGGCAGGAAAGTGTTCTGCACACTGGCCAGCAATCGTATCAGAAATAAGGAAAGTTTGTTTCTGAGACAGCTTCCCAAGCTTGTTATTGGCTTCATAGATAATGAAGCTTTTAGCAGCAATTATGCTAAGAACCGTTTCAACTTTAAACTTTATGATACAAATTTTGTGTCCGTGGATGTGGATGGTGAACAAATGCCAGTGAAACCACTGCAGCCTGATTTTGATGATGGCTGCTGTGTGAGAGAATACACACAGCTCATTCTGATGATCGGCAGCCATATGAATCACAGAATCATCTAGGTTGGAAAAGACATTGAAGATCATCCAGTCCAACCATTAACCTCACACTGACAGTTCCCAACTCTACCAGATCCCTCAGCACTAAGTGACCCTGACTCTTAAACACCTCCAGGGATGGGGACTCCCCCCCTGCCCTGGGCAGCCCATTCCAACGCCCAACAATCCCTTCTGGAAAGAAATACTTACTAATATCCAGTCTAAACCTTCCCTGGTGCAACTTGAGGCCATTCCGTCGTCCTATTGTTTGCTACTCCATTAAAGAGGCTCATCCCCAGCTCTCTGCACCCTCCTTTCAGGGAGCTGTAGAGGGCGATGAGGTCTCCCCTCAGCCTCCTCTTCTCGAGACTAAACAAACCCAGTTCCCTCGGCCACTCCTTGTAAGACCTGTCCTCCAGAGCCTGCACCAGCTTCATTGCCCTTCTTTGGGAAGACCATCCCCTACTGGTTAAAAGGAAAGAGTTCGCCCATGGCTATACACTGTTTGCCACTGACCTGCCTCCGTACCAAAAACGTGCTGATCACTATTCCCTGATTAAAAGGGGAAACCTGACAGCAGAAATACACCATCACCACCATCAGTATGATTGTGTGCAGTATATCTGACAACATGACAGGAATAAACCAGCAGAAACATGTGCTCTCCAACTACATGCAAGGATGGACACTGAGCAGCTCTCTCTTTTTTTTTTTTTTTTTTTTTTTCCAGCAGATCCCTATACTAGTATTTGTATTTGTAGACATTTACCCTCATTACTGGTTCCCTAGGGCCCGTGTTTCTCTAAGACCAGTGAGCATGCTTGTAAATATGCATCTACATAACCAGCCTGGAGAGCACCGGGTAGGAATTATCCTGGCAGACCAAAACCATGTGGAGTTTTTTGACTTGTATGGCTATCCTCCAAACAGTGTGCTCTTTCCTGAAATAATCATGTCCTTTTCAAAACACAGGACTACAGATCCTGCTTTGCAGAGGAAGCAACTGCAGTGTCCCCTCTCCATGGACTGCAGATGCCACCGTGTTGTTTTCCTACATCACCATAACAAAGGACTACCTTTTGAACAGCTTTTAAAACTATATTCTAACAATCATCCTAACAAAATGACCAGATGGTGATGTGCTTTGTAAAATATGAATATGAAGCTTTCCCCATGACCAGAGCTACTCCAGATATTTTTCAGAAGATACAGACCTGCAATTCTTCTAATGATTTTCATAAATATATTCTGTAAATAAAACTTACAAGCCAACCACAAGGCTCTGTGTGTTCTTCAACCCCACTTCAATGTGTTTTTTAAATGGACACTACAGATAGAAAAGGTTAAAGATTTTATGAATATTTTGTTTCCAACAATAAACTTAACAGGGTGAATCACCAGGCTTTAGGTAACTTTCTCTTCTTAGATGGTGTATATCTTGCTTCTTGGTCCTTCTCAGTCACTTTTAATTGTTCCAAAAGATCCTGGTTTGCTGAAGGACCCATGACTGAAGATGGGGTATTTCACCACAATGGATTCATAAAAACATTTCAGATGTTCTCAAGCTAGAAGGCACACAAGCCTGAAGTTTCTAGTTTATCTAGGAACACGTGTGCATTCTTCTGATCCAGTGGATGCACATTATCCAGTAGTTCCTGAACAACAGTTGGGATCCTCAGGAATCTCCAGAGGTTTATCCACTTCTGTCTTCCTCCAGAAAACCAAGAGTTATCTCCCCCCTCTCCTGATTGCTCTGCTTCACATATGCCACGTACTTGTGAAGAGCTGCTGTACGCACCTAAACTTTCTTGTAGGCCACCAAGCCTTGTTTCTGGAAAATGCCACTCATTTCAGCATCCAAAGAGTGGACTTCATCAGTCTTCAGGTCTTCCTGAGTCCCTTAGCTGCTTCAGTTGATTTGAAAGCATCAGATATATTTTTCAAAAATATTCCATCACTGCTTTACCAAAAGCCCCTTATGAGCTTTTTTGTACCTGGGGAGGAATAACCTCATGCACCAGGACACACTGGGGGCTGATATGCTAGAAAGCAGCTCTGCAGTGGAGGGTCTGGAGTCCTGGTAGACAACAAACTGACCACAAGCCATAAATACAACCTCATAGCAAAGAAGGACAATAGCATCCAGGGCTGCATTAGGAAGAGTGTTTCTGGCAGGTTTTAGAGATGTGATCCTTTCCCCCTACACTGCACTGGTGAGGCCACAACTGGAGTGCTGTGTCCAGTTCTGAGCTCCTGAGTACAAGGCAGACATGGGCGAATATGAATAAAGGAATGGAGCATCTTTCCTATGAGAAGAAGCTGAGAGAGCTGGGGCTCTTCATCCTCAAGAAGAGAAGGATCTTAGATCTTACTGATCTCCATAAATACCTGATGAAGGGCACTGAAAAAGAGGGATCCAGACTTTGCTCAGCAGTGCCCAGTGACAGGACAAGAGAGTGGTCAAACACTGGAGCAGTGTTCCCAGAGAAGCTGTGAAGTCTCAATCTGTGGCGATACCCAAAACCTGACTAGACACTGTCCAGGGTAACCTGTTCTAGCTGATCCTGCTTGAGCTGGGGTGGTGGTGGGGAACGGACTAGATGATCTCAACAGGTCAATTCCTACCACACCTATTCTGTGATTCTATTAAGGACATAGACTCTCAGATCTTAATCCGTTACTATATTCCAGCTATATCACTACTATGCACACACACACTCATTTTTTTCCCAGTACCCAGTGTCTGCCTGAACAGGTAAAGAATAAGCCCCCTCCATTATTCACAACAAAATCACAATCACTGTGCAGCACAAGCACAGCCATGATTTGCTAATGATTGTTGTTAATTATTAGGTGGCAAATATCTTGTTCATGAAATTCCCAGATGATAAATTGTCAGCAGTGAAAACATAAGTGTGGAAAAAAGCAGTAATAGAAAGGGACTTGGAGAGACTGGAAACAAAGGATAAATTTAAGGGACACATACACCTGCAGAATGATATTCCCAAACACAGACTTTCTACAGGATGATTTTGGAAAAGTTGATGTAAAAAGTAAAATGTCAAAACAAATGAGACATTACTTTGGCCTGCAGTAATTCTTCCCCAAAAAACTTCACAGCTGTTTTGAGTGGCATGCACAAAAGCAACAAAGGGAAACACAACGAAACTGTTCCCGCCTGTATCTGTGAAGGTCAAATTTAGTTGTGCCAGTTTCAGCATTGTCATCTTTTTGTATATAACGCATAATGACCAAAGTGCTGCAGGTAAGAAAGGAGACTGAACATTTGAAGGGGATTCAGAGATGATGTACAAAGAAAGATTAAAATGTGTACAACATATTTAAGTGATAGTTAAACTCAAGGAGGAGAATGGGGGCAGAACTTGGAAACAGTATTAGATGTGTAAGAAAAAAAAAAATATATATACATCAACTACAAAGACCCCTGAAATCACAAGGACTGGGAAGACCCTAGTCATTCATCTGCTGGATTGAAAACCACACAAAGACCAAATAGAGTTCCAAATATCACAGATAACATATCACATTCAGAGAATAACTAATACAGAAGAAAGAATTATGCAGTCACTCCACAGAGGAGACCTGCTCAGATGGGTATTTAACATAAAGGCTGTACCATTCATAAAGGCTACACAAATTAATTAACAAAGCCCATAAAGGACTTGTGGTTCCTACAGAAACACTAATGTTATGCATATATTAGAATGTGAAGTTCTGCTGTTTGTTTAAAATATAGTAACTAAGCATTATACATAACCTTCTTATTAAAACATTTTCTCATTAATGAGAAGAGGATAGGAGCAGAACAATTCCTAAGTAATTCATCATAATGAATGAAAATCCATCAACCCAACAAAGCAGCTCTGAGCATTAAGCCCTATTTGCTAAACACACATAACTGTAAAGATATCTTTCTGAAATGCAAAGTTTGGGGATTAAATTCAGTCTCTCTTTAATTCTTGCAAATGAGCCTATCTAAACTGAAAACAGGCAGCAAATTGCAATGCTGTCTTATAATGAACCACTTTTTGAAGCTACTTGTCAGAAGATGTAAGTTTAGGGCTTTTCCCTATATAATATCAAATGCAAAAATGGAAATCTGCCATGATTTTAAAATGCTTTTATTTTAGTTTCCTAATTATTTCCATAAAGTTAATTTCACTTGAAATGAGAATACAATCTGAAAACCTGCTGGACAGAAAGATCTCCTGAATTCACCTGCTTCATTCACCTGCACCTACACTTTAGTAAAACCTTTGACACCACTTCCCACAGCATTCTCCTAGAGAAACTGGTGCTGCTCATGGCTTGGACAGGTGTACTCTTTGCTGAGTAAAAAGCTGTCTTGATGGCCAGGCCCAAATAGTTGTGGTGAATGGAGTTAAATCCAGCTGGCAGCTGGTCACCAGTGGCGTTCCCCCAGGGTTCAGTACTGGGGCAGTTCTGTTTAGTATCTATCAATGATCTGGATGATGGGATTGAGTGGACTCTCAGTAAGTTTGCAGATGACACCAAGTTGGGTGGGAATGTTGATCTGCTTGAGGGTAAAAGGGCTCTACAGAGGGATCTGGACAAGCTGGATCAATGGGCAACGGTATGAGGTTCAACACAGGTCAGTGCTGGGTCATGCACCTGGGTCACAACAACCCCATGCAATGATACAGTCTTGGGGAAGAATGGCTGGAAAGCTGCCTGGTGGGAAAGGACCTGTGGGTGTTAGTCAACAGATGGCTGAATATGAGCCAACAGTGTGCCCAGGTGGCCAAGAAGGCCAATGGCATCCTGCTCTGTATCAGAAATAGTGTGGCCAGCTGGACTAGGGCAGTGATTGCCCCCCTGTACTCAGCACTGGTGAGGCCACCTCTCAAATACTGTGCTCAGTTTTGGGCCCCTCACTATAAGAAAGACTTTGAGATGCTGAAGTGTGTCCAAAGAAGGGCAACAAAGCTGGTGAAGGGTCTAGAGCACAGGTCTTATGAGGAGCAATTGAGGGAACTGGAGTTGTTTAGCTTGGAGAAAAGGAGGCTGAGGGGAGACCTCATTGCTCTCTACAGCTACCTGAAAGGAGGCTGTAGTGAGGTGGGTGTTGGGTCTCTTCTCCAAAGTAACAAGTGATAGGACAAGAGGGAATGGCCTCAAGTTGCACCAGGGGAAATTTAGATTGGATTTTAGGAAAAATTTCTTCTGAAACAGGCTGCCCAGGGAAGTGGTTGAGTTGCCATCCCTGGAGGTATATAAAAGATGTGTAGATGTGGCACTTAGGGACATGGTTTCATGGTGGACTTGGCAGTTCTAGGTTAATGGTTGGACTCAATGATTTTAAAGATCTTTTTCAACAAAATGATTCTATGACTATGATTCCATAGAAACATTCAGATCTGAGTTTGATAGCAAAAGTAAATACATGTTACTGCTTAATCCCATTAGATCTGTAGAGAAGAAAGAGAAATGTATTTTTTTTCTTCCAGTTCTTGGAATAATTAGAATAATATTTTATGCAATCCCTAATCCCTGTGCAAGCATAACACAGCAGAAGATTTGTACATGTCAGCAACCATGACCTGGCGAATAAAAATATTTTGTCTCATAATTAAAACCTCTTTTCAAAAACATTTGATTCACAGACTAAAAACCAGCACTTAAGGCTTTGCAAGCTGGAAGGAGACTTCTCAACTATATCAGCAGGAAGAGACAATTTTACCAAGACAGTTTTCAGAGTAACACTATCAAGAGCAAGCAGCAAGTTTAAATCACAGTCCAAATTCCAGTTATGAAAGCCCTAAGAGAAATGGATCAGACAAGACAGGAAATCCTATTTTATTCCATTTATAGTAGACAGAAAAACAAATGGAGTCATGATCTGTTGAGCTCCCCCAATGCTCTAATTTTAGAGCATCTGCATTAAAGCCTTTTGAAACCAGAACTACATGCCTGTTTAAAACTATATGCTAAATTCATATGTTATGTGTCTGCACAAATTCAGGGGCATGTATCTGCGGTACTTTCTTTTGAGACGTATGTCTCTACCTATTTATTCATGGACACTTTCTGCCCCACAAGGAGCACAGATTCTGGTCAGTCCACCATCAAACATACATTTACAATGTTTAGTATTCACTGGTGTAACTTAATGAAATCTAGGCACCTCTGTTGGTCACATGTTATTAATCTCTTTCTTTTTTTCCTGAGCCAATTCTCCTGAAGCTTCTTTACCCTCTTTTTTTTTTTTTTTTAAATTTAATCACAGCTGCTTAATTCTGCTCCATCTCTTAATACCAAATAATAGCAGTAGTAACAAAACAAAAAAAATCAGATGTTTCAAGGACTTGGTGAGAGGGGACAACAGCTAGCAACCCTCATCCAAATTAGTCTAAAAGGACTGAGGACCTTTGCAGCCCCAAAAAGGTTACCATGACTTAAGATACTCTTGAAGATGTACTGCAGGGCACAACCAAGAACACAGCATCTCAAACACTTAGTGTTCTCCATCAGCTCAGAAGATGCTAACAGGGGCTTAAACTACATTCTGCAAATCCATTTGTATCCTTCTCTTTTAGCTGTTGGAGGCACTTCTGAGACAAGATATAAGGAATTAGTGTGGAGAAACTACCTACAAGAGTTATTTGTAAACCAATCACTGTATATTTGTGAAATAAGTCTTGTGCTGAATAAGCTGGACCACCACGAGCATTTTTCTCTTGGTTCATTTGTACGTTAAACCAGCACAAAACTCTAGGGGATTCACTCCCCTATTTCATGACATCTTCTGGAACCACTGATAACTAACTAAGGAGTAAAACTGACTTCCAGTTTTACATATTTTATGTCAGATAGTAGCATGGCTTCTAGTTCCCAATGACCTTGTATTGTTTAAGCTTTCAGTAGAACTAGCATACCAATACTAAAATACAGCAGACAACAGGAATAAAGGCAGAAAAACAAGTTGTTTGCCATCAGCACTATCTGCTCTTCTTAGTACTGAAGTACAATTTTGTGACAAAAAATAGTGATGATAATAAAAGGATGAATGGCTTTGCTAGGCATGCATTAAGAAAAAAAAATAATCTGTAACTATATTAGATCTACCAGAGAAAAAAAAATTATATTACAACTGACTAATTCAGTGCAGATTTATTTTTTCTTTGGTAGTATTCAAAGCTATCCTACCTCTTCCCATTAGTTCTATTTTGAAGCTACTACCTGTCAAATAACATCTCCCAGTGGACTGGGAACACCTCCTACATATTCTTAAATACTCCAGCAAGAGGCCTTCAATTAAAAAGATGTTATATGTTATCCACCCATTGCCTGGATCATCTGTATCTCGTTTCTTTCAAAGACTTAAAAAAGCTGAGGCAAGTGAAACCTTCCACCTGCAGCTTGCTGGAAACAGTACGAGGTTGAACCTGATTCTCTTCAGAGAGACTGCTAACAAGCACTGATTATAAAGGGGTCAGATAAATAAAAAGGGTAAGACAGCAGCTATGTGCTATAGTGAGGAGAGTAGGCATATGACTCATCAGTCACTTTTCCCTTCTGTCCAGAGGTCTGTGTCAGGGAAATGAGAAACAGGCAACCACACTGTCTCAGGAAGAAACATGAACATTCACTAAGAAAATTGAGCCAGTTACAGGTGGACAAATCCTTATGCTGTTCCAGCGCAAACACAGGACAGTGGCATTAAACCACTTAACAAATACAGATGTATGCTACAAACTGTCTTTGAGTCCTGCATTTCTTCCATGAAAAAAACATTTTAAAAGCTTTCATTGGCTTGTCTGAGAGGAGACTGAGGACTGCTTGTTGTGGAAAGAAGAAAAAAAAGGAAACGCTCCAATTCTTATCTAGAATGCTTTAACAGTATGTTGCCACCAAAGCCACTACAAGAAGAAGGAACCTGCAGAGAGACAGATGCAATAGTGTTTTAGTTAAGGGAGTACTAAAGACAGGCCTGATCCTGCTCAGTGTTGATTAACTTCCATGGTCCAGCCATCATCAGAGCAATCCAGCTTCCCATTAGATCTGCCTATATATTTAAAGATACTCCTTAGTATTCCTGGAGCTTTCTTTCACAGAGCCTTCATATGGAAGGTAGGATCAGCAATCGCCAACCTTAAAACATCTAGGAATTAGGTCATAAAAGAGAACTGTGTCATGGGATTTCTTCAGATTCCAATACTGCCACATTAAAATAGGCAGAACTGAAGAAAAAAACAAGAGTATCAGAAAAAAAGATGAGAAAGCCATAAGGCTGTTTCATCACCATTACGCTATTTTTTTCATATACCCTGATGAAACAATCTTCATATCAGAAAAGGTAGGCTAGAAGTCACTGTTGCCAGGTAAGAGCTGTCATGTTATCTTGGTCCCTGAAATGCTGGAAAAACAGAGACTGGGAGAAAGGAGTCTAGCAACAAACTGTAAATCTCAGCAGTGATTAACAACTGTTGCAATACTGTAACTAACAAGTGAGTGTTCAAGATATGCATACATTTTGCGTTCAGAGAGGCACCGTTAATAAAACAGCACAGTTTATGATGCAGTGATTTCAGAAGAATAGAAGGAGCTAAACCTAAAAGGGGCAGCCCTAAAAAAGGTGAGAGAAAGCTACTAGAACGGGAGGACAAATAATTCCATATGAGAAGTAGAAGATAAAGTCATGTGTTTCTTTTTTCCACAAGCCAAACTGAGGAGGAATTGGGTCAGCAGATAACAATCCAAGGCCTTAAGGATTCACAACTGATAAAATAACTTCAAATACTAACATGAAGGGACTCTGCAAGCAGTATGTATGACAATGACACCTGATGTCCCTGATACCTGGGGAAAAGTGCAAGGAGTGGCTGGCCCGTCTGGGGTTTAGATTGTCTTTTCCCTACTACATGTTCAGTCTGCTGCCATGACCAATGGATGAAATATTTCAGGTGGGAGGAATTCTGTGTCTTCTGTGCCTTTAACAATCAAACTGAATCTAGTGTGAAGGAGAGAAAAGAGCTTCCCATTGGAGCCCACTTGCCCTTTAGCCTTCCCAAAACGAGGAAAACACTAGACTCTAACAGAAATTTACATTCTCAAAAATATCTTAAATAAAAATAACCTGCTATACAATGTGTAAGGTAAAGTTAAATGCCTTGATTCTCACTGTAACACAAAGAATCATTGGGTTTCTGCAAGTTCTCCACAGACTTCCCATATATTCTCATTTTTGGGTCTGGATTAGCCTCACAGAAAATATTACCAGAAGTAAGGAAGACTGAATGAGACTGATGTTGGCTCATTCTTCACTCCCGTTCAGTGAGCCTCTCTGTCCACTACACAAGCTCAAAAAAGGCAAAAGCTGCTGTTTTGACAGCATTATATTTGCACATGCTGACAAGACTGCAGTGGTCACAGCTGGGAAGTACAGGGACTACAGGAGACAATTCCATCCCACTGTACATTCTCTGACAGATTTCTCTGTATCCACTTCTGCACAGATCAGAACAGTTACAGAGCTTTTACAGCAGACAGAGAGAGGAGTGCATTTTATTTTGCAACTCAAAATTCAACAACTAACAGAGAATAAGATTGCCGAATGAGTGGCAGTAGCATAAAACCATTTCCCATAACTCTTTTTGTTGACAAGAGTTACAAAGTGTTCTGGATGCTTCCAGTTACCAGAAACAGCAACAAATACATTATCTAGTGGTAACTATGCTGAGGGAACTATATCCCCAACAACTCATACTCACTTGACTATGGCTTCGCAGTCAAAACTATTTTGGTTTACTCTGTGCTTTTACCTAAAAACAGTTTCATAATGTGACTGCAGTTAAAAATGCCCTTTCAACAACAAATGAAGATAATAAAAAGCACGCTTCATTCTAAAATGTTCCAGAATAAGATAAAAAAAAGCTTTTGGCCACAACATCACATAGGACATCTCCCAATCTCTTATTTCTGCTCTGCCACTTTCACACATGTGAAAGCCAAAATGTACCAACTATAAGAAATGAAAGGTAAAATGCAAGCCCTGTCTCATGGGCATATTTTATGGCTTAAAAGGCTCAACTATTGGTAACAACACACCGATACTAGCAGCAGCATCACTATTTGAGAAAATCACTATTTACCTACATTATATGCACACAGCAAAAGACAAGCAGTATTCAAACTCTGTAAGGAACAAAAATCTGTGCCCATAGGATTTATCTGGGTATGATGCAGTGAGATTACTCTTAAGGGCTCAAGTGTTCCATGTCAACACTGAATCAATGTAATATTTCCTTTTTCTTTCCTCATGCAAAAAAACCCAGCAGTTCTTCAGTTTGATCGATTTATTTTAGTTTACTGGAGGGAAATACATCCTCAACAACTCACTTGACTGTGGCCTAAAGAAAGCAAATCACTCTGCCACAGAAAATATAATGAAACCTGGTTTCCGATACATTTGTGACTCTGGATTCTCAGCTTTCTGATCCATTGTGAACCAATGTCTGTTAATGTTTGACCTCTTAGAGAGCACCTAGAACAACTTGTGTGGATTATCTGGCATCTGATAAAGCTGGAGTTCATTCTGCAGGCTTCCTCTAATGGAAGCAGGGTCTGTGTCCACTACACAGTCACATAAACTCAATTTTCTGTCCCTGCAGAATTCATTAAAATGCAAATGAATTTCTACTGAAAAAAACACAAGACAGAATTTCATCCATTCCACGATGCAGATATTCAAAACAGACAACCACTTTGAGCTAGTGATGATATACAGTGAAAGTTAGACCCAAAGGCTATCTTGAAAAGTAAACACTGGTTTTGATTTTTTTCTTATCCCAGGTGCTATTTGTTTGGTTTATGGACATAAGCTTGACTCAAAAACTTAACGGATGGAAAGAATTAAATCACTGAAGTGCAGCCTAAAAATACTTTCCATTTCCCTAGCTCTAATTTTTCACTCACAGGTTAACTGCCCCTTGAGCAATTTTTTCCTCCTATTTCTGCAGGTCACCTGTAAGTAATTTATCAAGAAACCAAACACCTTAGGTACAGAGTAAGCTGCTCTTTTAGTTAAGTCCAGACCACACTCTCCAGTAATCTCTTTGACTTGCCTGTTACTAAGAACAAGCTACCTGATGCACTTATCCCGGTGTCAGAAATAGTTAATCACCAATGAAGAAAACCACTAAATTATGGCAATAGACAATGACTTATGAACCCCTATTTTAAATATATTTATTCCAAACAAAGGACTCATTGCCCTTCTTGGTATCTCATATCCAACTCAGAAAGAAAATTAACTGATAAGAACGTAACATGAGACTACACAGCAGCCACTGTTTACATCTACAAGCACAACTGCAACGTTACATCAGTTTTCACCAGTCAACTGCCTGAGCTGTCAAGCTATGAATATGTTCTGTAGCTATGGAACCGACTAGACTCACACCTGCTAATGGCAAATATGACTTCGTATTTTCATATTCTAATAATGAGCCTCCAGTGGAACTACTTGGTTACAAAAATGATATCCATGATGAAGAGAAATACACATATTTTCAAGTTATTCCTACATATTTTCAAGTTATTCCTCAGCAAAAAGCCTCACTACCCTGAAACCAAACTTCTAAATTTAGGGCAGTATTGCCTTCAAGAGGGAGCTGACTCAAGAACCAAAACCAAAGAAATAAACCAACCTCTTAACCAGTCTCGCTCTGTTCATGGAAAGCTTCAGCAACTTATACAGGAGACTTCAATTCAAATCCCTGCTGTTGCCAAAACAGAATTTCTCTGTCCTATAAGTTTATGTATTTCCTAAGTCTCTCTAGTTAAAAGTCTCATCATTCTGTATAGAGAAACACGTACACCTTTAGAAAAGGACTTATGCCACCTAGAAGTAGTGTTCATTTTGGGTGTGCAGAAAGTACATCCTACACGGCCCCCAAGCAGAGACAGAGATGATTCACATACACAAGTTTTGTTGTCTTTAAGTTAAAGCTGTGCCATAAAACTGCAAAGCTATATTGCAATACATGTATCAAGTGGAAATAAAATTGGAACACACCCCACTTCAGAATGCATGCTGATCTAGACCACTGAAGCTAATCTATTCCATCTCCACAAGCAACACAACCCATGCAGGTAGACAAATGGATATAAAATGATATAGTACAGTTCTGATGGGGTGAGACTCTGTGTAATACAAACTGCCATGAAATGCATTTGGACTCTCTCATCCATCTTTTAATTTTTCCCATCAATCTGGATACTATATACAAATTAGCTATTAATGGGAGCAAAGCCGTTACTGTACTTAAGTACTGTGACTTAAGGGAGTTGCAAGCTTTCAATTATTTCTCAAATACAAGATTCCTCATCTGGAAGATTAGATAATAACACTTCTCTACCCTACAGAGGTATTTTCTTTCCCTAATGACAATATGCTTATGAGGAAAATCAAACAATTAAAGCATCAGAAAAAAAAAAAAAAAAACAGGGAAAAGCTTAGCAACACAAAGAGAACACAGAGAGTATGAAATAAGAAAACTCACTCCATCTCATCACCCCACACATTACACTTTTTTGTGTACATTTTTTGTGTTTGTTTTCTACTTGTATGGCACTTTTGTAGTGTCTACAAACTGAGCATAGAATCCCTCAAGAGGTAAGCCGTATCTCTATTTTCAGTTATGCTAGCTACCTTCAAGAGGGACACTGGGAATCACTCCTCACCGAGATCAATTTCTGAGCGGCAGTCTTTCACTCCCTGAATTTTCTTGATGCTTCTCTTCTCAGTGCCATTTTGTGTTTCTGTATTTTGGTCCATTGTTTCTACAGTTTAAATTAATGTTTACCCCTAGGTATCAAGAGTCATTCCAGCAAGGTAGTTCCTTGATACCAATGATGGTTTCACTGGCTTTACACAAGGACAGATACATGCAAGCAGTGTGCATGCCTGAGTATCTCAAATAAAGTAAAACATAACTATAGGCTCCTAAATCCATGCTGGATATCTTTGTGAGTTTAAAACACAAAGGAGAGAAAACTCTTCATCACAATGAAGTTCTTCATTTTTCTTGAGAAAATTCCAAACCACTTCAGGCTAAACTCATTCTATCTAAGCCTGGACCCACCACCACCATTTTTCCTCTGATGAATATTTTTGCCCAGAATGATGTTTCTCTCTTAGGAAGCCAGTGGGAATGCACAGCTGTACAGTCTCCAAAACCAGCTAGTCTTTTACAAAAAATAGCAAAGTTTACTGCTGTGAAGGAAGTATACTTACTTGTCTTTATTGGCTGCCACAGGATACCTCAGTGTGCATGTAACAGGACTAGTGGATTCTCTGGAAGGTGACAACTCATAACACCCACTACGTGGAAATGCATTTGTTTATACAGCTCTACATGACAACAGACGGTGGAGTTGTCAACATCAGTTTTTGAATACTTTATGTCTTCTATATCCTTGACATCCTTCTATGCTTTTAGTGATCAACTTGCATAGCACAAATTCAGCTGTCCAGAATGGCAATTTCCAGAATCAGAGGTTTATTGATCTTCAGCTTCTCACAGTTTTGGCTCTGGGTTTCCTTCCTCATCTTCCTTCCAAGCCTGATACACCTGGAATGTCCTCTCCCACATGGGTTTACCAAGTCATCAGCATCTATTCATGGGTTGTGCTGAGACTGCTCATTTACTACATATAGACCAGAGAATTATCTATGATTATGCACAGATAACATACTGAACAAGGCACAAAGATGAATCACAGAATCACACACCAGTTAAAGCTGGAAGGGACCTCTGGAGGTGATCAGGCCCAACCCCACTGCTCAAGCAGGGCCACCTACAGTCAGTTGCCCAGAACCCTATACAGGCAGCTTTTGAATATCTCCACAGATGGAGACTTCACAACCTCTCTGGGCAACTTGTTCCAGTGCTTGACCATGCTCACAGTAAAAAACTGTTTCCTGATATTCAGTTTTTGCCCATTGCCTCTGGTCCTGTTACAGGGCACCACTGAAAAGAGCCTGACTCGGTCTTCTCTGCACCCTCCCTTCAGTTATTTATATACATTGACTATATTCCTGAGCCTTCTCTAAGCTGAACAGTCCCGGCTTTCTCAGCCTTTCTGCATATAAGAGATGCTTCATCATCTTAGTGGCCCTTTGTTGGACTCTCTCCAGTATTCCACGTCTCTCTTGTACTGGGAAGCCCAGTACTCCAGGTGTGGCCTCCCCAGTGCTGAATAAAGGGGAAGGATCACTTTCCTCAACCTGCTGCCAATACTCTGTCTGATGCAGCCAAGGATACCATTAGCCTGCTTTGCACCAAGGGCACGTTGCTGGGTCCCATTCAACCCAGTGTCCACCAGGATTGCCAGGTCCTTTTGTGCCAAGTTGCTTTCCAGCTGGGTGGCCCCCAGCATGTACTGGTGCACGGGGCTGTTCCTCACCAGGAGTAGGACTTTGCACTTCCCCGTATTGAACTTTATGAGGTTTCTATCAGCCCATGAAAACTGTCTCCACATCATGATTATATTTTAGTTGAAGCGGGAGGAACTCACCTGAAACTAATTTGGGGCTCTCTGTAGCTAAAAGCACAAGCTGTTATATTTTGAGCTAAACAGTAAGGGCCGCCAAATGGCCCCTACACAACTTGTTCTTCCTGCAAGGGCACACAGAGACAGGTCTGTTATTCACATACAACCACTCTAATGGCATATGCAGCCCATGAAGAGTTCATAATCTGTCAAGCATAAGAAAGCAGAAGACAGAAAGAAGAGCTGCCAGGAGCCACATCTGAAAGCTTAAGCAACACATAAGCAAAATCTCCAAATCTGTAAGAATGGCAGTGTTTAAACAAACTGAGAAAAGCAGTTCTACCTACATGAGGGAAATGTGTCATTCAACCAATAGGCTGGGATTGATTATCTTCATATACAGTCAGGATATTCTGTTACTGCATATGAATCTTGAGTTTCTTTTTACTGTAGAATTCATAATAAAGCTCCAGTTGCTGACTGTAAATCTGTGCAGTGTATACTGCTTGAATTAGACTGCTTGTCATGATAAAATCATTCTGGGGACATTATCTTACATGACATTTCAGTTCTGACTTACCTCACACAAGATATCTGACTGGAAAATAATAGCTAAACCTAAACTTCAAGCTGTGCTACAGATTTTAATACAAACATGGATTAAATGAACACATTGACTAAAATAATCTTCCAGCAGAAAGGCAGCCATGGGATTTTGACCTTTCCAGTCTCTATCCAGCAAGCTTTCAAAAAATTCTTCCCGTTCCACTAGTTAAAATAGCTTTTGCTTCATCTGGAACACCCAAAACCACAGTCCTTGCTCACCTACCTTCCTGTATGCTTCCATCTCTCTTGCCACATACACCAAATAGAAGCTAGAGTGGCCTCCAGTTATTGCTGCCAAGTGTGAAATCCATCCAGCAAGACCTTAAAGTCAGGAAAGACTTATCTAATTCCCAATTTGACTTTATACGTGCTGACATGTTTCTCCAACTACCCTCTGACCTCATGCACATTATAAAAATACAGTTACTGCTTTGCCATTCACAACACAATGTCTGACTGGGGCTTGAGCCCTTTGCCCTGCCCTCATGAACTCCTAACTCATGCTTCTCTGTATAAATTAGAATACAACTGAACATACCTCTCAGCTGTAAAATGGAAGGCCACAAAAAAATGAAATTGGTGCTGGGTTGTGAATAGTCCTCTACTCCTGTGCAGAGTCAGAGAGTTTAGTTCAAACCACCTGTTATTTAAGTTCACTGTTTGCATTCGCAGCAGGCCTCATCTGAGGGAAAGCAAGTAAACTCTGCAACAGCAACTAACATCATCACCTCCCACAGATTGGCAGCTGGTATTCTTGCATGGCTTCACACCTAGCTTGTGTTTAAAAGGTAGTTCAGCCACCTGCAAGAGGAACCACTCTTGTCTGTCCATCTGCTTTAGGAGAGAGGTGAATGCAGACCAGAGTGCTCAACAGTTTGAATGAGTCCATAAACTGAATACCAAATATAAAAGAGAATAAAACAATATATGTTAAAAAGACTCACACATCTGGACTCGACACAAAATCTAGCTTTGCTTACTCTGAATATAAGACCATGAATGGCACATGGCTTGTAGCAGTAACAGCTGGACAGACCCCACCACTCTCCCCAGATGTGGAAAAGGAACACTCTGCTATTTCCACTAGGAACCCTTTGAAGTGACCTCTGCTTTCAAAGATGCTTTTCTAGTGGCTCAGGGTCAATGCAGATTGATTTAAGCCACAGCTATTTAAACCATCAATTTCAATCATATTTAAATCAAAAGCAAGAAACTTTGAATAAGTCATGGATTTTAACTCTGCATTGCTTTTGTATCCTTCCCTCAAATTCCACCTGTAGATGTCTCAAGCATCTTTTTGTCAGGCCAGGAGAGAATCTGTGTTTATACACTCAGTCATCTTTTGTTGTTGTTGGTACTATGTTAGAAAACAGTCAATGATATGTCTTTATTTCCTGTATGTTGGGGTTTTTTATTCATGGTAACTGAATTTTGGTAGAAATTGGAATTCAATCAAACAATACGACATTTTAAAAATGTTATTATGATAGTTACACAGTACTATGTCTAGTGTGCTTTACAGGTAAGGAACCAGGAGAACTGCCAAACCAGAGTTTTCATTTTAAATGGAAACAGTGGAAGTATTATCTGTAGTTAATTAACTGAACATTTCTGATGACCAGACTCTTTAAAGACATAAAAACTGCAGGTCTTATAGGCTAACAGCTCATTCTCTTTATGTGTTCAAAAACTGAAAGCAAGTTTGTCTGCTTTTTCAGCTACCAGTTTTTCCAGTACTGGATGAACAAGATGTTGAGAAGAACTAAATTAATAATCTGAAATGAAAGCTACTGCTGTCAAAATCTGCTTTAGGCTTTTAGTCAGCTTTGCTTTCAGCTGCTAAGACTTCTACCAGGTTTTTTTATTAACTCTTTGCAGAGATTGACAGCAAGTATCCACTCCTTGCATTTTCAGAGATTACAGTCATAGAATGGGCTGTCAAGATTTCAATCAGGTTTAGTTTTTAAAAAGGAATTAAATGGTTTCTTTTTTTTTTTTTTTTTTTTTGAGGATTCTAGTAATTCTTTATGTTGTCCTTGTTCATTCAAGTTCTTCTCCCTTTCAAAGAATAAAAATTATTTTCACTTTCTTCTTCATTTTAGAAAAGCCCATCTCCCAGTAGTAGCTGTGTTGGAAGGGCACAACGATAACAGCTCAGATGCTATAAGGATTCACACTACAGTAGGAATGGAACAATATCTCTTCATACCATGGTCAAAATAGCAGCATGAAATGAATATCACATGCAAATTCGCTCAGCTATAACGCACAAGGAAAAATATTTCCATAAAAAGCAGCAACCTGAGAGTAAAGACATTAGTCCATGTTGGTTCTCTAGACACCTTAGCCTATTAGGCTCTTCTGTTAGAACAGCATTGTTTCAGTTTGCTCGTGTTTTTTGTCCCAGATATAACTGTGATGATTTTGCAGCTCTACCTCACAAGTTACTGTCTGTCCCTTCAAAATGTAGGTAAACCAGATGCTCTGGAAATACTGTAGCACTTCCATAAATTAACATTCAGCTCATTCTCCACTCAAGTGAAAGTCCCTCCTTCTCCATACCACAAACATTCTTGCTATTTAATTTTTTTTTTTTAATATATCTATTCCAGATCCTACATTAAGCAGAGAGAGTTACCCCCCCATATGCAAATAAACCAGAGCACGAAACACTGTATTTTACATGCAAAAACATGACTCATTTTGATCACACAGCCTCTAAACCCAGTAGTAGGGCCTACTTGGGTGAGATTTCGTAAGGGACTAAAAAGCTTGTACTTCATAGAGAGAACAAAAATAATGGAATAAATAATTTTATGGTTCTGTGGAATTCTTGCATTTGTATACTTATTATAAATATCATTTTACTAGTTAAGGTATCTCACTTGCTTATTTTATATATCTGATATTAAGTAATTGGTCCTGGCCATAGGAAGAGTATAAAGCCGTGATAACAGGTATAGTCAGGCACAGAAGGGGAGGAAAATGTAAAACTCCAACTGACGGCTGCATTATGCCATCATTAACCAAAAGAACCCTGTAGATTGCACTGGGTCAGCATGTGTGAGAGGAAAAGAGGAGGACATAGATGAAGGGCCTTGTGCTTTTTTTTCAAAATAAAAAAAATAATCAAAGTTGCATTAATAAATCTTCAATACCTAACTCCGCAAAGTAGCAGTATGTAATTGAAAATGACACTCATTTGTTTCACAGCATTAGTGGAAGGTGTAAAATGAAAATTCCTATGTTTTCTCAATGCAAAGTGATAATTTTACTTCACAAATTTTTGTGGAATGTTTCCTGGAGGCATACATTATTGGATCCTGACACACAGCACTCTGTTCCCCCCAAAAAAAATACCATCAGAATCACTCTGGCGTACGTCCAGTACATTTTAGACACTAAATTAAACCTCTGTGATGACCTCTAATACTCTTTTTCCCTTGTCTATTTCTCTAAAAGTAGGTAGGGTAAGGCTTGCACCATCCTTAGCACTGAGAGAATGACAGCAATTTCCCTTTACACAGTTTAAAATAGAAATACAAACCTTGCCAGAATGATTTGAAAGCATTGGCAGATGGATGAAATATTTTCTGAATCTGCATCGTGTAACATTTGGCAGCTAGCATGACTACTGAACAGCTGACTTTTATGCAATGACATTATTAATTATATCTTCCTTGCCAAACAAGCACCGTAACTGAGCCTTTGCAATATTCTTTCATTAAGCGCTTCATGCATGCCTGCTAAACTGTTCATACGGTAAGTAATGTAGCTGTCCTGTCCCATGCCTACTAAACCCATCAGCTTGATCCAGCCAAACTACCATCTGACTGCAAGAGCTACTATATATGGGCCAAAGACAGTGCGGGAACCAGAAGGTGGTATGTTCCGCCCGTCTCATCAGACCTAGGACAACAGCCATTCTCAACGTTATTCCTGGCTTGCCAAGATCACCAACAATGCAAGACAGTCATTCATGCCTACTGACTGATTTGCATAAAATTCTCCTGCAGGCTGAAATGTCTTCATCTTGGATGTTTTCCGTTCAAGGATTTTTAAAAAATTTGAATCATCAGAAGCATCTCAAAAGTCCATGTATGCCTGCAGACATATTAACTGAGCTCAGATCTGCAGTGTGTAATCTTAACTCAGTGAAAAGCCAGTATTTGTTTCAGGAAATAGAAAAGCTGACAGAAGCCACCATGTCCCTAATCCTCACTGCCTTCAGCCTCAATATGGTGCAAACATGGTGATCCTTCTCACTTCATGCTAACATAAGAAATATTAGATAGATCTGTAAGTGTCTGCAATACTAAATTCCAACAAAATACTCGAATATTCTCTGTCCTAAATCCCAACAGCCACTCACACACAGCAGTCATGTTAATCTATCCCTCTGACTTCCCTGTTTCACTCACCCGAGCTCTCAGCAGTTCTGCTGACTTCTGGAACCCAGTTCCTGGTGTTTGACACTATTTGCTTCACACAGAAATTCCTGGGGGCTGTCCTTCATACTTTGGCTTGAATCTGACGGTCTCCCTTCGCTTCCATGCTAATTCCCTGCTAGGCAGTCAAAAAACAGGTGAGCCATTTGCTTTGAGACCCTTTGGATAACATAACCAGGGTGAGATTTTTGCTGTCCTCCAACAGACCTAATGGGACTTTCCACTACATGTCAAACTTTGTGAGCAGTTCCATGACTCCATAGACTTGACTCATTGTGACAGCAGCTTACTAGAAAAGGCAAATTAATAGAATTGGATTGACACAATCTTCACAGGCCCCTGAGGTCATCAAAAAGGCACTGCATCAGTTCAATGGGCTTTTGAATAGACCATAAACAACCATATTTAAATAAATTATAATCTACGGGTATTAAGTGTTGCCGCCATCGTTCTATACTTAAACATGGCAGATATGCAGTACTGTTCTCACTTTCTAAAGCTACAGGTGGAACCTATTTTAAATATCCAGACTGCCACTGCGGGGTCACTCATCCTCCTCTTGCTCTGAAAATGTATCCTCCTTTATCAATGGATTTCTTTATTTGTTAATAATTATATTCAAGTATATGATAGTGTATTTCAGTTCACAAACTATTACATGTGTTTCATGGGTCATTCCCAGCTCTATATAGTAGCTTTAGCTCTATCATCATAATGTTAAAAATTAAAGCTGTGTTAGGAACCAATTATTAAGCAGAAAATCAGAGCAGCATCTTGCACAATAGGAGGGCACAGCAAACACAGATTTCTGCCACTGATAAGCCAGTTGTTATTGCTCTTCTATCTTCACAAAGAGAAACTTCTTACACAACACAAAGAAGGGTCTACCTTCTATTTCCAGAGAAGAGGGAACAGTAAGAAACACAGATACAATGGCAGGACTCGGGAGATGGCAGTTTTTTGCTAAAACATTGGCATTGACCAAAACAGCAAGAACTGACCATCATATGTTGTGATCAAGGCTCCAGAGCCACTGCACACAGAGAGTTTGCGTGCATCTCTCAATAATAAGACCAACCAGACAGCAGAAAGGACCAGAATAGGGGTGAAAAGAAAGCACAGTGACTTCAGAGACGTCTTGGGGTTGGTTTTTATATAAAAGATTGAAAACTGGAAATTCTGCAATACCCCAAAATGAAAATCCAGGCCAAAAGAGTGGGCAGGAGTGCTAGAGAAAGACTTGCTTTACGGAGTTCATCCAACAGACACTGACTTCTGAAATTGAAATTTCCCTACAGATATATCAAACACATGAATAATGGATCATATGCAAGCTGTTAAATGCTTCATTTCTGGGAAGAAGCCTCTGTGAAATGGACAACACTCTTTAAGAGGCTGAGCGGATAGACCTTATGATGAATTAAGACACCACACTGATGGCTAATTATGTCCCTTAACTCCACTGTAGAGTTCAGCACAATCTTGACCACACATGTTCACAGGATTTGCCTAGGAAAGTTACACTGCCGCAGCCCGAGAAGTTGTGTGCTTTCTTATCATGGTGACAAACCTTACCATCAAGATTCCTCTCTCTATCTGGCCGAGAAGAACTGACTAGTTTCTGACAATGGTTTTGATGTGTTATCGTTACATTTTTAATTTGCTATTTGGAAATTACTTTTACCTGCTGTTGTAAATGGCTTTGAAAAACACTGAAGAAACGCAGAGGAATAGTTCTAAACAGCATTCTTAATGCTTGGGTCTTGCAAATATGTGGCTTCACTTCTGGAATTACTAACCCACAGTTTCAGTCTAGGTGGAACAGAATAATCCCAGAATGACTGAAATGAATGACTGACAGAATGAATGAATGAACGAATGAATAAATGAATGAACGAGCGAAGACACAATGTTGCTGCTAAACCTTCCCCCCAGCTGCAAAGAAGCAGCTGTTTAGTCTTAGCTAAAGCAGTCCCCAGTTGTGGTTTTCTCTGGAAATATTCTGGAAACCAAACCTAAAAGAACTGTGATTCCAGCTGTATGGGGGAAAAGAAGAGGCAGAAGATATTTAATCCTGCCAATGCTGTAGCATTTGTCTACAACACAAAAGAGCCCTAAAATAGGAAGGCTGTACCAGACCTACACAACCCTTGTGGGGGTGGGACAGGGGGACAAGCCTTAACATAAACTTGGTATTAATCCTTAGCATGTAATACAGAAGTCTCCATCTCTTTCAAATCTCAAGGAAAGAAATGTTACTAAACAAGGCCTTGAATGCATCTGAAGTCAGCATGTTAACAACCGCTTTAGCAGCCGCTTTTCATTATTCAGATGAAACTTTAAGAGTCACAAATAAAACCAGCATGCTCCGGGCTGCTGTTCTTTTCCTTGTTCATCTAAAAAAAATCAAAATGACAAGACTGTGTGTGTGTGTGTGTGTTCCTTCCTGGGAAAAAAATCTCTTAGCACAGCCTGCTGGTTTTCAACAAAACTACAAATAAAAAACTTTAAAATGTTCTTTCTGAGATCTTTTTTCTTTTGAGGGTTTCTCTTCTTGAATATTCCTGACTGATGAAGTCAGACATGTCTGACCAAGGACCCCCAGTTGTTAACTTACTCATCTTGCAGACAAGGCTGCACTCAGCATTGGAAACTACTGCACGTAGCAATAATACTCACACTACTCTGGATCCAAAGTTTACCTCAGAAATAATTTTTGGTGGCATTTGGATACATGTTCTGCTCAAAATAAAGCCAGCATAAACCAAGTAACTCACTGCCTTGTCAAGTTCCAAATACGTCCAAGGATGGCGAGTCCAAACATCTCTAGGCACCCATTTGAAAGTTTAACTTTCCTCAAAGCAAAAATTCTTTTCCTAATAACTACTCACCATTTCCCTTGGTTCACTTTGCATCTATTGCCTCCTGTCCTACCACTGCACACCTCCAAGAAGAGATTGGCTCCATCTCCTCTACATCTTCACATGAAGTAGCTGAAGACAGCAATGAGACCATCTCGTTCACCTTCTTAAACCCTCATTTTCTAACTAATCCAGTTCTCTCAAATTCTTCTTGTACATCATGCATCCCAATCTCCCAAAGGATCCTGATAGATGTCTTTCTTTGAGTGGGAAACCCCAAACGAGTGTCAGTACTGGACTACCTTTTTGGCACAGTACCAAATAAAATGGAATAATGATGTCTCTTGACTGGTGGTGTGAGATGATTCAGCCAGGTGAACAACACTCACTGCTCTCAACTCATTCAAGTGAATAGTTGTCTCACTGTGGAAAGCTATCAGGTTGGTTGGGCCCAATTTGCCCTTGGTAAATCTATGCTGTCTTTTCCCAGATTCTTGTCCTTGTACAAATGGAAGTAATTTTAGCAAGGATATGCTCTGTGATCTTCCCAGGGCAGAGATTAAGCTGATGAGCCTGTACTTCTCAGGAGGCTCTTTCTTGCCTTTTGAGGGAGATTGCTGGGGAGTGTGTGCTATAAACCTCTTCAAATCATCAGGAGCCTCCCCTGCTCACTAGGAGCTATCAGAGATGACAGCAGCTTTGCAGTGACTTTGCTCAGCTTCCTCAGCACCTCTAGCCATGTGTCAGGTGGACCCAAACACTTCTGTATGTCTAGCTTGCCTTCTGGTCCCCAACACAGTCTTTCTCTACTGTGGGTAATGCTCCACATCATTGACAGATTTTTCCACTAATTCAGGGACCTAAGGCCTAACAGAAGACGTTACAGAAGTAAAAGCCAAGGCAAGGAAAAGCACCGTGTGTGTCCTTTGCCACCAGATCCCCTGCCCCATTTCACAGAGGGTCCACTTTTTCTTAGGCTCCCTTCTGCTGCCACTGTATTCACAGAAGTCTTTTGTGTTGCTTTCCACATACCTCACTGGTTTCAACACACATTACATACATCAGAATGGACCCTTCTTATGCTTTGATGAGGTTTTACTTGAAGTCTGATCAGGTCTCCGGGACCCCTTTGCCATCCAAGGCAACTCCCATGGGATACTGCCTACCTGATTCCCTCAACGAGCGAAACCCTGCTTTCGAGTCCAGGGCTGTAATCTTTCTATATGTCTTTCTCATGGCTGGGCGAACCTTGGACATACACTACAGCATTGCCAGCAGTCCTGCCTCTGTCAGAGAGCAGTGAGGATTAGCTGCTCCACCATGGAAGGTTAGTCAGGAGCAGAACGCAGTAACAGGGCAGGCAAAAGCAGTCGCCTCACCAAGAAGGAGCCAGGATGTAGAACAGCAACTCCAGATCAGAATGAGGGCCAAAGACAGTCACAGACAGCCCAGTGATCCCCCAGCAAGTCCATGTGACGAGGCAGATCCAAGGTCGGCCGGGAAGCTGATCCAGTGGGTCTGGGTCAAGGTGCAGGTTGTGCAGGTACAAGATCAGCCATAAACAGAGCTGCTACACACCTGCAATGTAACACGGGCAGGAGGCAGCGGCAAGGCCTCTGCTTAAAAACAGTTCCCAAGGGAAAAGAGGGACAGGCCCTTGCTCCCGGCTTTCTTCCTAACTGCTCTTATCAGCAGAGGAGCTGTACTTGGACTCAGCCACCCAACCTCCAACTTAGCCACCTAAACTGCTGGAGGGAGGGATGCACTCCGGGCCCTGACACACTGACCCCATCTCCATCCTCTCCTGACTGGATTCTCTGGATGGACCATGGCCCCATTCATTACCTTGATTTGCCTGGGAAAGTCAGTGGACCCTGTTGCCAGCAGACCTGCTCTGCCCTCCCCATGCAGCAGGAGTGCTGTGGGAGTGTGTCCTGAGGGCACTACCTGTGCTGTGGCCGACCCCTCCAGCTCCTGGCTTGCCCCCTTGCAGATCTCCAACAAAAATGTGCACACTCATTTCACCAGGCACTTCCTTCCTGCTCCCTGTGCCTCCCCTTCTCTTGGGGCTTTGGTCACCATCCCCTGACAAACCTCCGTTCAAGCCCTTCGAGGAAAGCCTCATGTCCTATCACTGGTCACCAGAGAGCGGAGATCAGCACCTCCCCCTCTGCTGCCCGCCTTGAGGAAGCTGTAGATGGCAACAAGGTCATCCCTTAGCCTTCTCTTCTCCAAACTGAACAAACCAGGTGTCCTCAGCTGCTCCTCCTAAGTCTTGCCCTCAAGGCCTTTCACCATCTTGGTCACCCTCCTCTGGACACACTCTAATAGTCTCATATTAAGGCACCCAAAACTGCACTCGAGGTAGGGCCGCGTGAGTGCAGTGCAGCGTGGGACAATCACCTCCTAGACCAGCTAGCTATGCTGTGCTTGATGCACCCCCAGACACGGTTGACCCTTTTGGCTGCCAGGACACACTGTTGACTCATATTCAAATTGCCTCAAACCCCATCCCGAGGTCTTTCTTAGGCACACTGTCATTCTTGCTCTGACCACTTTGAAGCAACACAAAAAGAACAACTTAATTCCTGCAAAGAAATGCAACCCAAATGTCATGGTAGAGGCTATATAGCAATTACGTCAGGCACATGGCATTCTTAGACTCAACTTGTAATTTGTCTCCTGACATGTCATACGACCTCCGACTAGTCAGTTCCCAATC
>NW_020799092.1:21017694-21164441 GCF_003259725.1 Athene cunicularia
TGGAAATATTCTGGAAACCAAACCTAAAAGAACTGTGATTCCAGCTGTATGGGGGAAAAGAAGAGGCAGAAGATATTTAATCCTGCCAATGCTGTAGCATTTGTCTACAACACAAAAGAGCCCTAAAATAGGAAGGCTGTACCAGACCTACACAACCCTTGTGGGGGTGGGACAGGGGGACAAGCCTTAACATAAACTTGGTATTAATCCTTAGCATGTAATACAGAAGTCTCCATCTCTTTCAAATCTCAAGGAAAGAAATGTTACTAAACAAGGCCTTAAATGCATCTGAAGTCAGCATGTTAACAACCGCTTTAGCAGCCGTTTTTCATTATTCAGATGAAACTTTAAGAGTCACAAATAAAACCAGCATGCTCCGGGCTGCTGTTCTTTTCCTTGTTCATCTAAAAAAAATCAAAATGACAAGACTCTGTGTGTGTGTGTGTGTGTTCCTTCCTGGGAAAAAAATCTCTTAGCACAGCCTGCTGGTTTTCAACAAAACTACAAATAAAAAACTTTAAAATGTTCTTTCTGAGATCTTTTTTCTTTTGAGGGTTTCTCTTCTTGAATATTCCTGACTGATGAAGTCAGACATGTCTGACCAAGGACCCCCAGTTGTTAACTTACTCATCTTGCAGACAAGGCTGCACTCAGCATTGGAAACTACTGCACGTAGCAATAATACTCACACTACTCTGGATCCAAAGTTTACCTCAGAAATAATTTTTGGTGGCATTTGGATACATGTTCTGCTCAAAATAAAGCCAGCATAAACCAAGTAACTCACTGCCTTGTCAAGTTCCAAATACGTCCAAGGATGGCGAGTCCAAACATCTCTAGGCACCCATTTGAAAGTTTAACTTTCCTCAAAGCAAAAATTCTTTTCCTAATAACTACTCACCATTTCCCTTGGTTCACTTTGCATCTATTGCCTCCTGTCCTACCACTGCACACCTCCAAGAAGAGATTGGCTCCATCTCCTCTACATCTTCACATGAAGTAGCTAAAGACAGCAACGAGAGCATCTCCTTGGACCTACACTGCAGACTTGTCAGCAGTCCTGCCTCTGTCAGAGAGCAGTGAGGATTAGCTGCTCCACCATGGAAGGTTAGTCAGGAGCAGAACGCAGTAACAGGGCAGGCACAAGCAGTTGTCTCACCCAAGAAGGAGCCAGGATGTAGAACAGTAACTCCAAGTCAGAATGAGGGCCAAAGACAGTCACAGACAGCCCAGTGATCCCCCAGCAAGTCCATGTGACGAGGCAGATCCAAGGTCGGACAGGAAGCTGATCCAGTGGGTCTGGGTCAAGGTGCAGGTTGTGCAGGTACAAGATCAGCCATAAACAGAGCTGCTACACACCTGCAATGTAACACGGGCAGGAGGCAGCGGCAAGGCCTCTGCTTAAAAACAGTTCCCAAGGGAAAAGAGGGACAGGCCCTTGCTCCCGGCTTTCTTCCTAACTGCTCTTATCAGCAGAGGAGCTGTACTTGGACTCAGCCACCCAACCTCCAACTTAGCCACCTAAACCGCTGGAGGAGGGATGCACTCCAGGCCCTGACACACTGACCCCATCTCCATCCTCTCCTGACTGGATTCTCTGGATGGACCATGGCCCTATTCATTACCTTGATTTGCCTGGGAAAGTCAGTGGACCCTGTTGCCAGCAGACCTGCTCTGCCCTCCCCATGCAGCAGGAGTGCTGTGGGAGTGTGTCCTGAGGGCACTACCTGTGCTGTGACCGACCCCTCCAGCTCCTGGCTTGCCCCCTTGCAGATCTCCAACAAAAATGTGCACACTCATTTCACCAGGCACTTCCTTCCTGTGCCTCCCCTTCTCTTGGGGCTTTGGTCACCATCCCCTGACCAACCTCCGTTCAAGCCCTTCGCGGAAAGCCTGTTGGAAAGCATCCTCTTGCCCCACCCCAGTGTGGCAGCCTCTGCCTCCCCAGCACTCCCCGTTCCTCAAAGAGGGGGCCCATGGTCATAAAAGCTCTGTCTGCAGCACTGGCTGTGCAGTCAGGTGTTAACCCAGAGGTTGGGTTCCCTTCTACACAAGCCTTTCCTCTCTGCTGGCAGGACCAAGGAGAACAGCACCTGGGCTCCAGTGCCCTGTACCCACGCTTGGTTTGTTAAGGTCTCCCTTGACAGTATCATTGGTGCACACGTGGATGAGCAGGCCAGGGGTAACAGGCCAAAGCCCAGTCATGCCTCAGTGCTCTCTGCAACACCCCCCCTCCAACCTCCCTGCAAGCAACTGGTCGGGTGAGGTAGCAAGTAAGGTCAAGCAGATGGGTGCCTCTTACTGTGTAGAAAGAAGCCTCCAACCAGTGTCACACACCGCTCCCTCTCGGCACTGGTTCAGGTCTGGATCATATGCACCTGTCTGTGATGCAGCCCTTCAGCTTCTATGGGGGAGTATTCATCCACTGGTCATTCCAGTGCAGGCTCAGAGCTGTCCCTCCTCTCTTCCATCTCTTGCCTCTGTAGGAGCTCTGCAAAGATCCTGTCAATCTCCTGTTTGTCTGCCCCTATGGCAGTCTGTGCACATCCCTCATGTCTCCTTTTGTGGTGACATAGTGACTCAACCATTACTGCAACCTTGACATGTAAAACCACGTGGCACCCAGACACGCAGTTGTCCAAGGCCTGGATTCTATCTGCTTGCAGGGGCTCTGTCTGTTCTGAAGACTCCAGTATGTCAGAGTCTTCAGAGTCAGTGTGTCCTGTTGTACACACCCCATTGCTGCACAGTTCTAGAGAGTCTCATGCTGTCTTGAGCAGAGTTTTTAGCCCTCTTTGCATCCTCTTAGAATCACAGAGTATCCTTCCAGTTGGAAGGATCATCAAGCCCAAGTCCCTGCTCCTCACAGGGCTACATAAAACTAAACCATATGACTAAGAGCATCATCCTGACACTCCTTGAACTCTGACAGGCTTGGTGTCATGACCACTTCCCTGGGGACCCTGTTCTGGTGACCGACCACTGAAGAACCTAATGTCCCAGCTGAACTTCCCCTGAAGGAGCTTCATTCCATTTCCTCGTGTCCCATCACTGGTCACCAGAGAGCGGAGATCAGCACCTCCCCCTCTGCTGCCCGCCTTGAGGAAGCTGTAGATGGCAACACGGTCATCCCTTAGCCTTCTCTTCTCCAAACTGAACAAACCAGGTGTCCTCAGCTGCTCCTCCTAAGTCTTGCCCTCAAGGCCTTTCACCATCTTGGTCACCCTCCTCTGGACACACTCTAATAGTCTCATATTAAGGCACCCAAAACTGCACTCGAGGTAGGGCCGCGTGAGTGCAGTGCAGCGTGGGACAATCACCTCCTAGACCAGCTAGCTATGCTGTGCTTGATGCACCCCCAGACACGGTTGACCCTTTTGGCTGCCAGGACACACTGTTGACTCATATTCAAATTGCCTCAAACCCCATCCCGAGGTCTTTCTTAGGCACACTGTCATTCTTGCTCTGACCACTTTGAAGCAACACAAAAAGAACAACTTAATTCCTGCAAAGAAATGCAACCCAAATGTCATGGTAGAGGCTATATAGCAATTACGTCAGGCACATGGCATTCTTAGACTCAACTTGTAATTTGTCTCCTGACATGTCATACGACCTCCGACTAGTCAGTTCCCAATCCGAGCTAGATGATTGCCTTTGCTGACCTGTAAAACTAGATCTTTGAACTAGCAAAGCATCTCACTACAGGAGCGTGTTAACTTCCTCAAACATTTAATCTATTGCCCCAAAGTTGTACAAAACCAAAGTACCAACGTGAATAGGCACACACGTGGCAGACCATTCAGTGAGGTACAGTCATCTTTGGCTTATTCCTCAATCCCCTCCCCTCATCCCATGAAGAAGAAAATTCAAGATACTTTTCGGTACACTGGTTGTACAATGACAGCACAGTCTAGGCAAGCTAGCTCTGGAACTGGGCGCATGGGGCACCTGTGTCCTAGGTTCAGAAGAGGCACCTGAAAAGTGGACTGAACTCTAGACCTGAGCCAGGAGGGCTGTGCTTGAGGACTTAGTGGCTCAGACACACCCCAACTCAGGGGTCTTTTGGTTCTGCTTTATTGACCAGCGTAGCCAGCCTGCTGTTGGAAAATTCTTAAGGACAACTTGTGAAACACAGAGCTACATTTTTGTGCGTAATAATGTTTTTTCTGCCTTGACACTCTGAACCAAACATCTTCTTGCTGTTTTCCAAACCCATTTTAATGATTTTTCCATTCATTGTCAGCTGATGCAGATTTTTTTGCGCATATTAAACCACTTGCCAGCCGATGTACAGCCAAGTTTAAACTGAACCACCAGAGACAGCTCTGCCATTTTTTCTGTAACCCCTGCAAAAAAGTTACAAACTACAAATGGTCACAAAGAATTCACATTGAACAGTTGATAGTGGATAAAATACTGAAGGAACATAGAGGTCAGAAATGAAGCAGGGCTAGCGAGCATAAATGAAATGTGCTGGGATTCTTTGTTTATGCATCACTTGCTTTGTGCCTGACAAGAGTTAGATCTGTCCAAGTGCATTTATAAGGAGGCAGTTCAGGATTAATTTCTAGGTAAATTAATCCTTCCTTGGTGACATGCAGTACATGGTAATTCCTCTGTTGCAGCAAATATTTTCAAAGGCTATTTCCTCCACAAATTCAAAAGAAGTTTCTAGGGCAGGATGGTTTCTTAATTCATTTTCTAACAGTCCTTGTAAAATGTGAAATGTTTGAAGAACAGCAGGTTGGAAGGGACCTCAAGGATCAGCTGGTCCAACCTTTCTTGGCAAAAGCCTGGTCTAGACAAGATGGCCCAACAGCCTGTCCACCTGAATGTTAAAAGTGTCCAATGTTGGGGAATCCACCACTTCCCTGAGGAGATTATTCCAAAGGCTGATTGTTCTCATTGTGAAAAATTTTCCTCTTGTGTCCAATTGGAATCTCCCCAGAAGTAACTCATACCCATTAGCCCTTGTCTTCCCCATGTGACTCTTTGTTAAAAGGGGAGTTCCCATCTTCATTGTAACCACCCTTTAAATACTGGAACATGGTGATAAGGTCTCCCCTAAGCCTTCTCTTCTCAAGGCTGAATAAACTCAATTGTCTCAGCCTTTCCTCATATGGCAGGCTTTCCTATCCCTTGATCATCTTTGTGGACCTCAGAAGCTTAAAGTGTTCTTTGATAAAGGTGACAGTGGCTGCCACTTAACATCAATGCAGTTAGTTCACTGATTTTGAGTACGGCAAAAAGCCTTAAGGAATTCTTCTGTTAGGAAAAGACTACTGTCCTTAGTAAATAGACTGTATATCAGTTTCCAAACATTTATTAGGTTAAACTTTCAGATTAAGTTAAGCCTTGGCTAACCTAACCCAGAGATCAGATATGTCTTGTGCAGGGGGAAGATGGCAGAAGTTCGTTTTAGGAAGGTACTACATTCAAATCCACTATTCTAAACTTATGTCTGAACCAGTCTTTTTGATCTCATTGTCATTGCCATAGATGCATGTGTGTGAAAACCTGTAATGTATCTGAAATATCTAGGCCTTGAAAATAAGCTATGTAGATGACAAAGATTTCAAAATATTTCATTCATATCTATAATTTCCCCATAAAGAATAAGAAACTGACCCGTTGTCTCCTGTACCATTTACAAGTACCATTTAGCTGAGTATAATGGGGAAATTAAGTGGTAAAAGAGTCTGAGCATAAACTGTTTTCTTAAAGAGAAAGGATAAAATTCTGACTGCAGTGAAATCAATAGCATAGCTTCTGCTGACTTCAACAGAGGCACAAAAAGGAGGGAAGGAGGCCAGCCTTCCTCATCCTCTTAATACTAATTTTTTCATAATGTAAAGATACATAACACAAAACTCAAAGAAAACAGAGTAGAAGAAGGAGATGCTAAGAGAGGCAAGGACCCTTGCTTACCACTGACAGCAGGATCCAAGCAATCCCACTGCCTCATTTCTGAACACACAGCTACCTGTGAATTCCAGTTCTCACCACATTAGCTGAACTGCTGTTTTCCAAGAAATAGATTAACTGCTGCTCACCACTTTTGGGCAAATAGTTTTGCAGAGCCATAAAAAAATATATATATAGAAAATTACTCTTAAGCACCCAGCTTCAAAAATCTAGTTATCATTTTCCTCACATTTTAAAGACTAGTGAGATGAAGGACCTTGCCCCTTAGAGAATTTTTTGGCAAGAAAAACAAAGTTGGAAACGAAATAAGGTGTTCTAAAATCTTAATCTAATCTCTGTCTAGCACGTTGCTGACACCTACCAAAAGGGAAAAAGTTACACATTACCTTTTTAGTGCAACAAGTAACAGCTGGTCAAAAGCAGGTAAACACAGACATTTCAAATACAGCAAGACACAGCCAAAAGAGTACGGAATAGCTGACCTACATAACATTGGTCTGCTGCAATATGGGTGTTTAGTGGCCTTCAGAGAATTTCAAGCACTTTAGAAGTATGAAGCACTGCCAAATATTAGTTCAGATGTGTTAAATACATTGTCAGGTGGCTGTACCCTGGTTAAAAACACTAGAAAATGACCACATATTCCTACAGCTTCTAGCTTTGCAGCAAGAACGTAGGAAGTATGAACTTTATGCTATGCAACTGACAGTGGAGGGAACCAACTGTTCCACTTCGAAAGTGTAACTGAAAGCACGAAACTATATACCTGATCTAAATTTGTTCCATTAGGCCTTGCAGTAGAATTAAAAGTAAGTAATGCAGAAAACTATTCTGCTATACACAAGGATACGGAGAGATGGCTCACTTCTTGGGGCTCCCCAGTGGCAGCTCTATTAGTATTTTGGTGGTGCGTAGGATGTTAGCTGGCTTTGCAGGTGCAGCATACTTCCTTTCCTGTGGTTGTTTTGCCAGGCTTAGTGCTGGCAAAGAAAGTAACTCAGGAAGACTTTACTTAGGCGATCACCTGTAAAGTTCTAGTGGGAATGGATCTAAGTGTCCCCAGTAAGAGTCAATCCCACATCCTTGCTTTCTTGTTAGGAAAGAAAATATATCAAGGCTGCTACTAAAGTGTTATTGCTCAGAACTGTGTGAGAACATTTAAGACATAGGAAGTTTCTGACATGTGCAGATTAAGAAAAAGAACAAAACAAATTCAAGTAGAACACAGATATATCTTCCTGGGAAGAGACTCATTCTTGCATGTGGCAGCAAACTGGGGAATCATGCACAAAACAACTTTCTCATCTCAGCATGCTAACAACTCATAAATAAATATTCAAAACCATCTGATTAAAATGAAAAGAATCTGGAAATTGTCATATACCACTTTATGAAGGAGTAGTCTGACTTTAGTCTGAATTAGCAGAGCCTTTCCCATACCAGCCAGTCATCTGCTGATTTCTAGGTATGAAGGCATGAATAACTGTGTATTAGCTTATTAAGTAGAATTTAAAAAGACTGTTTCCATATTACAGAAACAAAGACACCTCTAAGAATCAATAGCTTTTAGTCATCCATCCCATTTTTTCAAAGAGAAATAATACATGATGTTCTATCCTCAAGTACTCTGATGTACCTTTAATACACTCCACTGGGGTCAAGAGTGTTCATAATAGCAGAATTCAGACAGAAAAATTAACTGGCCTTAGTTACACAATTGTTTAAGACTAATCCAAGAACAAAGAGCAAAAAGGAGAATTTCAACAAAGTCTCTAACTGATATGCATATTTCATTTCTTAGTTCATTTCTTTACCCCAGCCTGTCAAGTCCCCCTGCCCCCCCATAAAAAGAATAGTTGTGTAACTTCTCCCTCTCAGGGCAGCTGATACTCTTTCATTCCCAATGTGGCTGTTTAGAATATTCAGGGAATCAAATTAAAATAGATACTCACATCAATAGTTTGGATTTTCTGGCCCTAAATGCTAGTCCCTGCCTAGAGGTGCTAAGATCAGTACAAGATTTGAGAAGACCTTATTTGCAGTTACCTAATTTTAGATCTTCCCTGTGGACTATACAGGCAGCCTACAGAGAGATAGACTGTCTTTGGCCATGACTTAGATGGGCTGAATTTCCATGTGACCCAAACCTATGGCTCTTTCATGTGGGCAAAGTTGTGCAAACATGCTCTTTACAGAATCAATCCATCTCCTTCTTACACTAGCAAAGTTCACAGAATCATCTAGGTTGGAAAGGACCTTGAAGATCATCTAGTCCAACTGTTCACCTAGCACTGACAGTTCCCAACTACAACATATCCTTAAGTGCTAAATCGACCCGACTCTCAAACCCCTCCAAGGATGGGGACTCCACCACCTCCCTGGGCAGCCCATTCCAACGCCCAACAACCCGTTCTGGAAAGAAATGCTTCCTGACATCTAGTCTAAACTTTCCCTGGCACAACTTGAGGCCATTCCCTCTTGTCTTGTTGCTTACTACTAGGTTAAAGAGACTCATCCCCAGCTCTCTGCACCCTCCTTTCAGGGAGCTGTAGAGGGCGATGAGGTCACCCCTCAGCCTCCTCTTCTCCAGACTAAACCCCCCCAGTTCCCTCAGCCGCTCCCCATCAGACCTGTGCTCCAGACCCTGCACCAGCTCCGTTGCCCTTCTCTGGACACGCTCGAGTCATTCAATGTCCTTTTTGGGGTGAGGGGCCCAAAACTGAACACAGGAATCGAGGTGCGGCCTCACCAGTGCCGAGTACAGGGGTCAGATCCCTTCCCTGTCCCTGCTGGCCATGCTATTGCTGACACAAGCCAGGATACCATTGGCCTTTTTGGTCACCTGGGCACACTGCTGGCTCCTGCTCAGCCGGCTGTCAATCAACGTTCTTCTAGATGACCTGTCATCCACTCAGCCATCATGTCCAAACCTGCTTAGTTGTTCCATACAATGAAAGTCAAATCAGTATCCTAATTTTCAACGAGAATTGGGCTGACTCCTCAGCAAGTCCTTTATACATAGAGGCAGATACAAATTAAATGGCAACAGATCTGTTGCTAACAACCTGGAGTGGATTTGAAACTGTGACCTGATGTACAATGCTTTATATCTCAGTCACATGAGCAGTTCCCTACTTCCTGTGTCACAAATTTAAAAGAAAAGATTATGGTGGTATTCCTTCATCATAATATTTTTTTTCTTGAATTTTGCCTCATTACGTAGTCATACATTGCCCTTTACTACCATACGTTCAGCCAGATGGCTGTCTTTATAAAAACACTCTGCAGAAAGCATCTAGCCAAGACACATATTGATGATGGACACTTTCCATCATATAATCAGATCATATTAAAGGAAAAAAAAGCCGCTACTAAGTAGTATGTGGATACTTTTAAGTCTCAAAATACTGGAAGAGGACTAACAAACTGCCCTGTTAGCTTACCACTGGTCTTCATTTTGCATTACTGGATGAAAAGCCCTCAGAACACACTATATGCAGACGCTGCACTCCCTTAATCCAGTATACATCTTGCACTCTATATAACAGCGATTATCTCTAGAATCCCTGCAGACCCATGGATTACTTCTCTGGAGTAGCAGGTCCCCATAAATTCATGCATGCTATATAACAATCAACATACAAATACGAATTAATTCTTACCCCTTAGGAGACTACAAACCAAAAGTCAGCAAGTCACTACCCTCACACACCAGAACACAGATCCCCTAAGAAAAACTTGGTATATCTCCTAGAAAATGCAAGATTGTTCTAGAGAATTTTTTGGAAATTAAAAATGAAGATTCAGAACCAGATCTATGCAATTTTCAATTAAGTTTAGTGTTACATATACCTTCTAGAAAATGTACCCAGCCACACTAAGGGAATAGATTCTTCAGTGTAGGCTTAGACTAAACAACATGTGGACCAGATTCAATAATGTAATTTACTAACTTTCTCAGTTCTAAACCCGGCCAAGTACCGCATCTCAGTGAAGCTGATATTTAGCCTTATTTTTAAGCTTCCTTATTTCATCCACCAGCTATTCCTGTACAATCAGAAACAAAGCATTTTTTTTTCAGACTTCTTGCAATGACAGATGATTGAAGTGTACACCTATAATCTTCTCTGAAAAATTTAAGGAAGTGCAGAAATGTCTGTGGGTTAGAACAGAAACATTATTGCGACAGGATAGTCCAAACACAGTTCAAGAAAAACCAATCAGCTGGTGTCCTTCTTCTGTCTCCTCTTTCACCCCTCTGTCCACACAGGCATATGCACACATAATGAACAAGCCCTATGCTTTGTCAAAAACAACCAAATGAATTAATCTACCCCTGTGTTTGTTCTGGGCATGCACAAGAAATGTGTGTGCACATAATTAAAAAGTGAAATTACACCTTCTGTTTTGGTAGATTCACATGGATGACAGGAGATTGCTATTACAAAGGTCAGTGAAATTCCCAGCCACAGAGCTAAGAACATTTCAATGTCTAACCATTATTTCCTTTTGTTAACATCTGCTTAACTAATTCATTGTTAACACGCTGAGGAAATGTTCCCTCTTCTAATAGCTCCACATTTTCTCCTCAGCCAAGGAGAAAGTCAGAAGATTCCATCATCTTCAAAGCCAATCAAAACCAGCAAGCATTATCACAGTCATCAGTCTTAATCTGTCAATAGTTAATGTAAAGACACTTCTTTTTAAGAAGGAAAAATAATCCTGATTTTTCACTTTCTGCCTATACAATAAAGAATGGAAGAGAAAAAAAAAAACAAAGAACTTTGTCAGCCTCCCAGAATTCTTGCAGCTAAAGCTGCTTTTACTATATTCTATATATACACTTACTGATAAAAAGTTATGCAATAGAAGTGATGCCCACTAGCTTTTAAGAGCCTACAAAACTGAAGGCTCCAGTGCCAGAATGCAAGGATTTCTTTTTTCCCTAGTCACCTTAATGTCATTCTTGCTTTTATGAAATGATTAACTGCTGGCTCTTCTGCGAAGTTACAATCCTTACGATCCCAAGTGTTTTCACAATGGTTTCAGTGTCTGCATCTATGACTCACTTGATATCTTGCTAGTATGTTGTTAGTTCTGTTTCTCAAATGTTTAGTTTGCACTAGTCCTGGCACTAAGATTAAAATTCCTAGCTCAGCTCACCTCACCTCATGGAGCAACTCATTCTTAGGGCTCCCTGACGTGCCTAAGTCCCTTAAGAGAGTCTCATAAAAGAGACAAAGGCTCCAATTTATTTACAGTGAGACTTGGGAGCCCAAGTTCTGTTAACTACCCACTCCTGCAATTATGAAGAAAGATATTTTTGAAGACTGTAACTATTATTTGCAGCTTTCTTAGGTCCTGTGTAGCTAGTAGTGTTCAGGTCAGAGCAAAGTGACTAAATAAGAACCTATCAAAGCCAGAGATGATGGATAAACATAGAAATGAATACTCTTTTGTTCTTATTATTTGATAAAGAAAAGCATATGAAAAATGCCAAAAAAATGAAGACCAAGAACAAAAAAAGGTCATTGAGCTTGTACCCTCTGCATTTCAACAGGGAGAAGAACAAGAGAGATCCTCAAAATGACTACACTTTATTCAGTATTTTTTTCCACTACACTTTAGTAGTAAAACCTCTGGGCCATGCTTTCTCATAAAGGTACTCAAATTATATTTATTCCCTCATATTCTATTAAGATCCCACTTAATTAAGTGTTATTTTCAAACATACACATGGATCATTTTATAAATGCAAGAGGACATCATGAGGCAAGTGCATGATACTGTGAAAGAATTGCTTCATAGCTGGTATGAGAATTCTGCTCCAAATGTCACCTTCGTTTCTCCCTGGTTAAAGAACAGCGATGTTGTAGCATGACAGTACCTTAGACAGCCACGGCATTCTTCCTGTGTTAGATAATTCTATGCCACTGAAGCTGCACTACCACTACATGTAAGGTTAACAGAAACAGGTTTAGTCTAGATTGCCCCTAAAAGCAATTGCTGGTGCCTAAGGAAAGAAGAGCCTTTTTCTTATTAATATCAACAGCACAGGACTTAGGCATGATCAATGACTGAAGTACTCTGAAACTACCCCACAGTGGTTGGGCAACTCCAAGTAGGATCAGAAGCTATTTGATTTGAAGTGATGCCATATGGCAACATGATAGCAGGGGGTAAATTGTCAATCATATTTCTTATTCCAAGTCCAGTAGCACATTTTCTAGGATTCGACTACAGAAGAACTGTCGTACTAGATCAAATGCTAAGTGCCCACCACTCCAGTAGCTTGTCTTTGACAATGTGGGAAACCCAGAGATGTCCAAAGGAAACACAATAAGCAAAACACACCCATGAAAGTTAATTTAAGAATGTCAGCTGACTTCCTAGAGACAAAGATCAGATTAAGTCACAAAGCAAATGAGATTTCCTTTTGCTCTGATATTTGACCAGTGGGTAATCTTATCATAGAGAAACCCAAATTGTCTTTGGGTCCTTTGGTGTTGATACCATCTTATAGCAGTGAGTTCCATGGCCAAAGCATGCACCATGAGAGCAGATTTGGGAACTTCTGGGATTTCAAGTGTTTTCCATATTGATTTGCCACATGATGTGGAACAAGATGAAGAGAAACTATCTATTCCCTTCTCTGTCAAGTTTCATTATTCTGCATTCTGTTAGTGTTATTTATTCAATTCATGTAATTTAATTATTCAATTCATTTCTAAGACAAACAGTAGCAGTCTTCTCGGGCTCTTCATACTTGTCACATCTCTTTGAAGCGAAGAACAGAGCAAGCTTTCTCCTTCAATGCCAAAATTATCTTCTAAAAGAAGCAGGATCCTCCCTTCGCCTAGGAAGTGAGAGTCTTTTATCCATCCTGTTCCAGTACGGATAAAGCTTGAGCATTAAACAACATGGCACAAAGACCAACTATCATCTCACTATGACACATTCTCAGTCAACCATGAGCAGTTACAACTGCAATGCCAATAACCTCTGCAATTCACTACCCTAAAACACTCGAAGACAATACATTTGTTTTGAGCAGAGACAAGTGAGAACTATCAGTTTTTAAAGGCCAGCAGCTTAAAAAACAAACCAGAAAGGCAATTATTAGGATAATCTATACCAAAATGATCATGGATTGTTTCCTGCTCTTTTTCATGAAGTAAAGCTGCTTGGCTTCATTTGCTGATGCTCACTGAAAATACAGAAAACTTTTACAGGGAATTGGACCATTTTGTATCAAGGTCATGTGACTGCCTGCCCGCTGAAGCCCATATATCAAAGCAGGCAGCTGCTAGCTCGAGAGCAGAGCACAGCATCTATTTTCACATAGGAATTACTGCGTCGCTTGGCAGAATTCTGTTCTATATTCAGTGGGTGACATAAACTACAGCAATGAACCCTGGAAGCTGAGTCTCTCTCCCCTCCCTGCACTGCACTCAGGGGTGAAATGCCAGCAAAATGAAACCTGTCCCGTGCCAGGGAAGCGTATGCTGAACAAGCATTCTCTCTTGTCTTTCTTGGTCCTTTACTCCAGTAAGGAAAGGCTGGGCTCAGCTTCATTAATAATTAAAATTAGATATGCATAAATTATGTTCATGGAAACTATGGAGAGGGTAAGCTGAGCAAAGTGAGAAATAATCCTCTAGCAATACATATTTCAAAATGCCATACTCAAAAATACTACTCTGTGCTAACATACCGTATGCTACTGATTAAAAATTCTATCTATCTGAGCTACAAACTTTAAAAAATATTAAACCAAATTTCTTTCTCAATTCTAAACTGGCACAAGCCAGAGAGAGAAAAAAAAGTCAGAAATATTATGCTGCAGAAAGAATAAGACAAAGCTCTCTGGTGAGAGCACTGTGCACTTGCTGAATCTCGGAGCAGATTTTTTTTTTTTCAAGGAAAAGAGAGTTTTGGGGTTTTCTCCTATTTTAAAAATTACACCCATCTCATAAAAACATAGCTTTAAAATTGAGATTTTGCCAAGGAGCTTTGGCTTAACATTCAATCTAGTAATAAAACTGACAGATTGAAGAAGGAGACAGAAATGAATTAAACCGAACTCCAATAAAGACAAATGGAAAAGTGATTCACAGCGATTATTCCTTTCTAATGCGCAAAACCAGAACAGGGGTTAACTGGCTTGGCAGCTGTTTGACGTGGACAAATCTCATTGGTCAGACTGTGCAGTAAACTGAATACTGAATTTGAATGCCAAGATGATAATCCTCCCAAAATGGAAAATGGCAGTGTGGAACAGCAATCTCAGCTGATGACCTATGTACAGAGAGTTTGTTTATTTATTAATTTAAACGTAAATCAATGTATCGGGCTGGACTGTTTTTTTAAAGCTTGAGGCAAATGCATGGCAAATTGTTTTTCATTTCCTCTTTAGCCACCAAAAGGTAGAGGGCTTCTTGTTCTGATAGACTGCTCACTAGCTAACATATGCCGGGGCTGCAGGCTGGCAGCTTGGCTTCCCAAATCCTGGAGCTGACGTGCCTCACTAGACACCCATGGCTGGAAATCTCAGCCAATATTTTACTTGAAAAATTCCTAGACATGAAAATCAATTCAGCAGTGCAACTAAACTTAACGCTTATTTATTGTACGATTCTCTTTATATTGCCTTTCCCCTGACCTTTCAGAACTATTTATGTATTACTTACTTTCTAGTCTTCATGTTTTGCCTTTCTTAATGTAATGTGGCAAAAGCCCTGCATTAAGAAATTCATAATTTTTATTTCTTTTTCCTTAAGCAAGTCTCTCTTTCTTTAAATTAAGCTAACTATGCTTTGTGATGAGTAATACCAGTCCATGTGAGGTTACAATAACACAACAGATTTAGAAAGGAGAGATGATATATGCACAGCTGAGAGGTTTACTCAGAACGTGGAAGGCTTACTAAAAAAGAGGAAGGAAAATCTCATTTACCCATTAGTCAATAGAAACAGAATTAGGAATCCAGTTTGATCAGGCTGCTGCAGAGAGATTAAATTTAAGATGTATTTTGTCCTACAGAGGTGAAGAAAATGGAAATAAAGGCAATTTCTATCAGAGAATTGGTAGACAATGAGTGCTGGAAAACCGCAGAGCCCTCATGACCTTGGTGACCTGAGGGTGAAGGAATTCTGTCATTCTGCGAAATGAGGGGAGGAATTGAGGATCATCAGTTAATAAATTGAGCTTGAATGCTGGGCACGTTTCGAAACATCTGCTTTTTCTTAGAATAATAGTGGTATTTTTTCATAGATGAGAAACAAAAAAACCCCAAAGAAACAAACCCTGAGCTAAGAATCCAGGATGGAAAAACCCACAAAGTATTAGAAGAAAGATTGGGAGTGTGTGGCCTTTTGGTCATACTATAACTTCCTTGTATATTCTGTGCTTCACAGCACACAATTTACCTTTTAGCCAAAATTCAAGTGCTCACCCAACATGTCTTCCCAAGCAAGCAGCAGAAAACTTCACCAATCCCACTGCCTGCTCTGGTCACCAGGGAGGAGGAAGAGGGAGAAAGACACAATGGCAGAGGACTCTGTACCCGACCGTCTCCTATCTCCTTATCCCATGGGTGTCTCAACCTTACCCCAGCATGGTTAGGCACTGATAATTCAAAAAAGGGAGGGGGCAGGTGAGAGAAAAAAGCATCTTTCAACATTTCTATGAACAGCCTGTACAAGCCATTCCTTTCAGTTTTGTCACAGGATTGTCTTTCACATCCCAAAGCCCATTTCTGATGGTCTTGAGGTTAGTGCTGATGTTTTACTGGATTTGTGGCTGTGCTGTCACATGTGAAAAGCTACCAGCTGACTCTGACATTTCAGCTTCTCCTCTGTCTTCGCTGTTGGAACAAGGCCACCTGCACAGCTGCCCCATTTAACAGCGACAGTGGAAAACACTCCACTGAAGCACTCCTTCACCTGAAGTTTCCTGTCTTTGCAGGGTTGTCACACCACCCAGCAACCAGAGACCACAATCCATGTTTTGCAAGGGCTCTGATTGTTTGTTCACCTCCAAGCAGTGTAGATATATATACCAATGACTGCAGTTAAACCTTTTTAACAGCTGTATAGACCACAACATTATAATCCACTTGGTGAAAATTCAGTCCAATTTATTTTTTTTCATGCCACCAAACAGCTGCCTTTCAGTGTAGATGCTTTAGAAGCACTTAACTATAGGGTTTAAATTACATTCGAATTATTCACAACAGGCAGCAATGACACTAAGATAGCACACAAGCCCCCTGCAGACCCTTTTTCTTCCATGAAGTGAGTAAAAGGGACATGCTTTAATAAAGAGAGCTTTCCCGGTTAAATTCCTGTGAATTATTAATACTCCTCTCAGATGTTTAGGTACATGTCCAACCATTTGATTACACACGTGGGTTATCAGCAAGAACTGGAGAATAATTCCTGCAGGGAATTGGAATTACAGCAGACTAGCCAAGAAGAAAATGTAGAGTGAGACAATGATTGCTCTCCCCTCCTGAAGTGTTCACGTGTTCAGAGATTGCCTGCAATACAGGTTGTGCATAAACCAGAATTTATACACACACTTTTATTCATAATTCTATATTTAAACCACACTAGACATCATGAACACATACTTTCTGTACACAAACCCTTTCTTTTATGCAAATAACCTTACTTTCTTAAAAGAAAATAGTGTTCTACATTTCATTTTCTACCTGGTGCTTTTTCTATTCATTCTGAATAAGAAGGTGGAACTAACAATGTGATAAGCAATAAATTTATGTGTGCCACTTTGAAAGAGAAAAGTGAGTGTTAGATAATGTCTTTCTATCTGTGAATCTGACTTGGACTAAGGCAGAAATGCTGTCTTACTCTATAACAACAGAATTGTCACAGCAAGTATAAATAAGAGTGTTCAGCAATTATACGGAAATATCACATAATTTGTATAAAATCCTACCAGTGAACGCTGGCTGATAGGACTCCAAAAGAAAGAAGCATCTGCAGAGATTTAAAACTTGAAGAAAGAAGGAGGAAGAGAACAGCTAGAGGAAAGACTGGGAATAGACAAATCTCTCCGGATGCACTGAGCTTGACACAAGAAAAGAACAACCAAGTCTGGCCACTTCATGGCAGTAAGCATACCGAGTTGTGAACAAAAGCGTTAACTACAGACGACAGCACACAGATGCAGGTACAGGGAAACAGATCACTGAAAAAACATGGCTTTTAGAAGTTCCAGAGCTCAGCACCTGGAAGGGAGAACCAGCTGACAAAATGGTGAAGGAGAATGGGTGCTTGGTACAGAGCTATGAGACACAAGAGTTGTGAAGCTAACCTCAGTCACCACCCAGCAATCACTCCTCCCTTCCCAGCTTTTCAAATCAAAAGACAACCGGAGGCTGAAATGAAAACAGACAGTGTATTTAAACCATCAAACCAATGAATCCAGCAGTGAGGATGCTGGATGCAGCTATAGTGAATGGTGGTGTTTGTTTTCTTAGTAAGCTTTATGAGGGGGGAAAAAAAAAGTATGTTTGATGTTTCCAGTTAGAAAATGTAACCTAAAGGCATGCCAGCTAAATGCAAGCTAGAGGTCTGATACCTGAATTATTTCCTGGAGAAGCAACCTCAAGAAAACAATGGGAAAAGGAAGATATTGACCACTTCCCTTCTTCCATGTTCTCAGCCTCTTCCCAACTCCCTTCTCCCTCCTATCTTCCCCCCTCTTTTCATTTAAACCACCCAAGTCTTCTGTTTCTCCCCTGCAGACCTCCTACCTCATTATTCTGGGTTTTATTGCTCTGTGGAAGCCAACTTTTTCCATTTCGCTTCCTGAATATTACACTACAAGCATGTTGCCTCATTCCTCTGTCCCCTCAACACGCATTACGTGACTGGTTTGTACAAGAGAGAATGAAACTGCTCATCTTTTACTAAGCTACACAGAAGCACGAGCTGCCGACAATTCTCAGACTGGGCACAGGAGATCCCAAGTGCCAGGTCAAGAAGAGGGAAGGGAATTGCCATTAGGGAGTTAACAACTCTACCCTGGACAGAAAGGCAGGCTGTGGCAACATCATCCCTCCCTCATGTCCCTCATCACAGACCTAGAGTTCTTCTGAGAGCTACTGAATACATTCGTGCGCTTGCCATAGTTACGGTGAGTGCTCTTTAGCTGCATTTATGCAGTGGAGTTAGGCAAATGTGTCACAACAGCTGCACTGGTAGAATAACCAGAACATAAATATTGTCACCGTTTAGCAAGGCTGAAATTAAACCACCTTGGACTGCCAGAGATGAAGCGGAGTTCTACACACATACTGAACCATGAAAACTATTTAATTCTGAAGTGTGACATACCACAGAGGGATATTTTCTCGTATGTTTTACATTCTCTGTAGGGCAAAGCAGTAATGGAAATTTTGAAAAGCAGCCAAATCAGACCTGAGCTATACTGTTCCCCCCCCATCCATTGTCTTCCTTCTAATCAGAATCCTATGCTTATTCTGGAAGGAACTAGGTAATTTTTCACATTACCTTGCATGGAAACATTTTGAGATACTGAAGTTGAAACATACTGCAACAATCAAGTCAAGAAATAACCCCTGTAAGGAGAAGCAGCGTGATACTTCCTGTAATTACTAGAGGAAGAATTAAAAATATTTAATTCCACTCCACAAATTTATAAATAATATCATTTTAAAGGTATCAAAAAGTGGGTAACTAAAATATAAGACTTCTTTTAGACACACAAGATGCATTTGTTTCTACTCCATCTTTAATTTCATTTTGCTATTAAAAAACAACTATTAATACAGAAAGCAAGCTTCACTTGTATCATATAATGATGATTATTTTTATGGTACCCACTTCTGCAATAGGCAGTTAACAATGCTACTGAAAAGAAAAAAGGAGTAACACCCCCAATGCAGCTGCGCCATTTGGAGTACCCACTCGAGCTACTTCAGATTCACTGGAAATCTACTACAGCTACACTAGTGAATTCCTGCATAAATTCTTTGTTTTATGACAAGCTTATTACGGAATTGTAATAACACAAATTTGTAGAATGGAAAGCCCTATCTAATTTCCTCAGTTCTATCTAATGTAAGGTTCTCTTGCCAAAATGTACTGAATTACTCTGTATTTTTGATATGTAAATACACAGTAGAAGACACTTTTGTAGAGGCAGAACTGTTTAGGTTGTTTTGTTATACTGAAAATTCACTGGAAGTGATACGTTAACTAGCAAAAAAACTCCACATCCACAGAGACATAATATGAAACCTTATCTTTATGATCAGTCTTTTACACACAGATGATGTTAAATGCGAACTTCCCACACCGGTAGGAGGAAAGGGGCAAAACACTGAGAAAGCTACTGCATGGCTCGCTTATAAAATATCTGCCACAAATACGAAAAATAAAAATATTTCTTTTATGATGCTATATAAATACATTTTAATATGCTTCTCTCTCTTCAGTCTTTTCAATCACCATTCTATGGCACCAAAAGCTGCAAAAAAATGAAGCTGGGAATAAGCCCAAGATGACAATCCAAAGAGAGCTATTAAAAAGGAATAAGAGGTTCATATGGAACCTGTACTTTTTATAGCTAATCATTCACAGAATCACAGTCATCTAGGTTGGAAAGGACCTTGAAGACCATATAGTTCAACAATTGACCTAACACTGACAGTTCCCAACTACACCAGATCCCTCAGCGCTATGTCGACCCGACTCTTAAACCCCTCCAGGGATGGGGACTCCACCACCTCTTGGGCAGCCCATTCCAATGCCCAACAACCCGTTTTGTAAAGAAATGCTTCCTGACATTTTCTCAGGTTTGGAATTCCAACCTACAAAGGACACATTTACAGTTTATAAACACAATTAAAAAGATTTTTGCAATATTCATAGATGTCACAGATTATAATGGTTTTATACCTTTCAGCACAACTGCAACAGCTGCCTGTGTGAACTACAACCAACTGGATGGAATCCACTTTAAAGGCAAGCAGTAAAACTACAGACAACCATACTACCGCTGCTACTTTCATATCTGAGAATCAAAAAGAATGTGGAGGAAAACATAAAGCAGAACAAACCAAAACTGAACTAACTCAACATTTACCTTCTGAAGAGCTTCAGTCTACCATCTCAAAAATAGACCATAAAATAGTATTTATAGAGAAGACAGAAACACACTTGTAGTGGACATAAAGCACTAGTGCATTCAGTTATGTATCTGTGAGGAAGATCAGTCAAAATAAACTGTATCTTGGTTTATCACACCCAGCGAGTTACAGACCTCTACAAGATTTCATCTTATTTTAAGAGGTATATTTGCTACAATTAATTATATTATTTTAATGTATTTGGCTCCTCTCCTAACATCTAACAAATCAGATTTCAATATAAAATAAGTTCTAACATGGGTTCAATTTGAGCACTGATATTCCTTTAGTCATTAAAGATAATAATTCATTACACGAGCATGCTCACCATGTTATTAAAAAATCAATTTGTCATACATCTCATATGACTGCATCCTGTGTCAGTTAAATAGTGCAATCATAAGGTAAGAAGAGAGCTGAAGTGAAATTCACCAAGGCCCTTGTCTGACACTCATCTTTTCTTCATTGTTTCACAGGAATGGCAATATCAGTCTCCATTTCTACCATTATATATGGTATACCATAGACAGGAGTAGCATTTCTACCATTACTGTTACCTTAGGATCACTGAATTCTGCACCATTAACAGCTGCCTTATCCCTATTCCTTGTACAAGTATATCTCACATGACAGAAATCATCTGGTCACAAATCAGGACAAGTAGAATTGTAGTTGATGCACTGACTAGAATCATAAGCCTGCTTCTTTTTCCATTTGTTCCTATTAGTTGTGCTCCATTTCTCATTTTGAAGTCACCCCCTGACAAGCAGAAACAATAATACATCTGAAAGAGGTGTCATGGAAGATGCACTGCACCTTCAAAGGGCTACTGACAGGTCTGCTGTCCCTGCTCCCAGGCTACTATGCCTCAGGTCCAGGCAGCAACATGTTCCCTGATGCACCCTGAAACCCCTGAAAGTCTCCAAATAGGAAAAAAAGCACTTACAGGACTCCTAACTTCAAAGTGATTAAACTCAGGCCTAGGTATCATATGCCTTTAGCGTTACTTTCAGTTGCATAACATGGAGTTTAACTTCCTATTTTATCAGTTTATCAGGCACAGGAATAAAACCTCCTTTTCCCAGATAATGCTTTAGAACAGTAAAGCCAGACTATAAACTAAATATGCAAGCTAGAAGTAAGGTATGATATGAGAGATGTCAAATAAAATTGCCATTCCAAATAGATCCCTTCAGATACAACATGCAAGATATCCTGCATGCTGAATAATACATCTGAGCATAAATTATGCCACACTGTTCTTACCCAGACCAGAAGCACCACCATTTAAGCCATTTATTATCAGCCCCTTAGCTTGCCTTTAATCAATATGGGTATGCTCATCATTTTACAAGAGATAATTTTACATTGATTATGCAATCAATGAAAGTTTTGTTGTGATTGAGATTAATTTAAAAAAAACAGAATCCACATTCTATATATCTAAGGAAATGCCAGAAACTCAGAGAAGACTGATACACAGATAAAAGGACAACATTTAGGTAAAGATGTATCTATAACTCAGTGTATGTGACACAAAAATACTAATCACAATCAGACCTGAAGAACAGAAATACTGAACCGGATTTTATGTGCAGAAGTAACGATTAAGTAGGTCTTGAAATGCACATACTAAGTAAAAATTAGCACCCCTTATTATGGCACTCTAAAAAGCATTATCAAACTACCCAAGGAATAGTCGTATGTCATTACGATCACTGTATTTTAGGAAGAATATATTTAAATTACTTCATTTTGTGAGTCTGTGCTAAGAAATACGATTATTCAGACATGGCATTTACACGTCTGACAAACAGAAACCAGCAAAATGTTGGAGACTAAACAGACTCTGAAAAGGAACAGATTGACATCAATAAGCAATTTCAGATGGTACCTAATTTAACCATAAATCGAAACAAAGTCAGTATTTCTAAACTCCAGGAATAAATATACCTGTAAACTTCACCTGCTTTTGCCAAAGATCCTTCCTCTTCCCCATCACAAAAAATATTTCCTTTTCAATAAGGACACATATTGTAAAACTAAATGACTAACAGATACAATGATAACAGAAAAACATAGGGATGGTCCCAGCTTGGGGAGAAGCCAGCAAGGACTCTGGATATAGTTTCCTTGCTTCATCTTCTCAACTATTAACCATTCAGCATCGTTAAGGATTTTAATTTCAAACTCCACCACCAGGAATTTAAACAGAAATCATTTTAGTATTGCAACTTTGACAGTCCTGCAGCAAAAGTGTGTTTAAACAATTCTCGGTACCCTCATGGCATGGGTACCACTGCATCCTCCCTCAAAGGAAAGGAAATCAGAACAGAGTACGCAGTCCAGCTAAAATGTCACAGCAAGACAACAGCAGCCCCTGAAACAGAGGTCTTGCAATTCACTTCTCAGTTCTCTGTCCTAGCCAGTAAAGAAGTAATGTAATGCAATTTATTTTAAAATTATTTTCAAAGGCACAAAAAGGAGCAAGGCACCTGACTTCCACTGAAAGGCAGCAGGAGATGGAACTCCCCACTCACTGGTGACAGACGAAAGTACCCAAGAAAAACAAAGAAGCCTGATGGCATCTTTCTAACAGAGTAAACCAAAAAGTTCCTGATGAGCTTCTTATTTAGGATTCTTTCATTTTTTTTAATAATAAAAATTATAATTAAAAAGCAGGAATCCTTTTGTTGATTCACTGTTCTCAGTCATTCCCCCACAGCTGCCTGAAGTACAGCAAGAATAAATGAAGCCATGCTCCATTCAGAACACCTGCATTCACAGACTACATTTACACAAAATTCTTATCTTGCTTTCAGGGTGGTTTGCTGTTTTTTTTTTTTAATGTTCCCGCACAACCTGTCACTTTTAAGTGTGTTTACTATTTTGTTATTTTTTTATTCTCAGTTCAGATGTTTTGCTGAGGCAATGTTTCAGTTGATAATTTAAGAGTAAAAAAATCTCTGGATCAACAGCATGCCATTATTTACACAGAAAGATGCACATTCCGCTCAAAAAGATTACTAATATTCCACTGCGAATCAGCCTCCTCTTCCTCCCATACCTGTCAAAAGCATCAGTGACTTGTTTCTAGACATGTTAACTCTATTAGAATTATCAGTAAACCTTCCTCCTTACTTTCCTTTCTCTCTTTTGAACCAACACAGGATCACAAAATGGGGATTACATCTTTGAAAGGAAAAGCAATCATTATTGATTGGCACACTTTGCATTCTGCTGCGTTTCTCTGCATTGCATTAGAGATGGGAAGCTGGAAGGCCATGGGCTGTATGGTAGACACTCTACAAATGGACAGTCAAGACAAAGAAAACAAAGGAAAATATAGTCTTCTCCATTATGCAGAAAGGGAAGCAAGAAAAAAATGAGACTAAAATGTCTCACATAATGTTCCCACAAAGGTCTGCAGCAGAATCAAGAACTCAGTAAAGATATTTCCAAGCCTTACCCAAATTATTCTTGACTTCTTCCAACACAATTCAAACCTGAAATAAAATTCAGTACTAAAGAGAGAGACTGCACATCAACTGTGAAGATCATGTTGAAATTTCAGTTTATTTGGGGAACGAGAGGCAACTCATTCCATGGCAGACGTTGCATACTTACCAAATAAGTTGTTAGTATTTTTTATCTCTACTTTTGGGACACTGTTCAAGACTTCCCAAACATCACCACTTCTAGAAATTATGACATCCCAAGGAAAGGACTGGGATATCAGGTGATATCCTAGAAGTAAAAGCAGATGGAATAGCAAAGCAATAAATGTATTTTCATGGATATGGGTCACACAGACACTACATTAGATACTGGGAATATATAACCAGCTAGTGAAAAGCATTTTCTCTGTACAGGATGCTTTCCAAAATTTCCTAGGAAAGAGGTACCCTCAACTGTTTAGGGTCACTGAGCAGGTAGGTTGTCACTGCAACAATGTCATTAATGAGCGTGTACAACTTATAAAGAGAATGTCAGAATATACAGCCTAAGAGCAATATCGCTGCTGCTGATCTGGGATGTAAAGCCTGCTTTCTATAACCTTTAATATCAACTCATCCAGCTCCATATCTAGAGAGATGAAGTAGCAATGGGTTTAATACATACTTAGCATTTTTAAATAATCCTATTCTTTCAATTTTACAGTCCCATTTGGCTAGCAGAATGCCACCAAAGTATGCAATTTAATACAGTCATAGCTGTCACAAGACATACTAGATTGCTCTATCCATGGACTGTCTTCTATATATAACTGATAAGAGCTTGCATAATTAAGGTTGCATCTAGAAGTCTCAGCTATGTATAACAGCTCTTTGCAGTAAGCTTTCATTATATATGGAACACGACCTTTCTTCACAATGGTAACTCTTCTCCTCAAAAAATGCCTCAAATGTTTAGATGTTGTATCTACAGTAATCTTCAATGTTATCAAGGTCTCTAATTTTAAAACCTGCTGCAATTCCTCTGAACTTTTAATATTAATCTGCAGACTTCATATAGAACAGAAACAGAATTTCATGTGAGGGTTAAACAAGGAAAAGTCTGTACATTATTATTACACACTGGATTGTGAAACAACTGGAGGCTCCTCTTCCTGAGACTCATCAAGAAGTCCATCTCATTTCATATACAGCACAAAAGAAGCTGTCAAAAGCAGGAATACCTGGAAAGTTGTACTTCCAAAGGAAACCAAACACATCTAAACATGACACAAGACTTTCCCTTCCCAGGCAGTAAGCAAGATATCACAAGAATAAAATTTGAGATGACAAATATAGGAGGTATGACATTTTGAACCAGTCCACAGGACTACCTATTACTGCATCTTTTCCTTCTAAGTCAGAGGGCTTTCTCCTTCAAAGCAACTGTAGTTTGTGTGCATCATATATTCACTTGGATACTAATCCTCAGAATAAACAGAAAGCTGTTTCAAACCACTGAAGCTAAACAGACTGAAGTAATTTTATAAAGTTACTAAAGTAACTTTAGAACTTTCCAATTTTTTTCTTGCTTGGCACAGGACAACGAAAATAAGTTCAGTGTTAAGCAATCAGTAAGTCTTTTAAAAATCAGTGGAATCTCAGCACCTTTGCAGGATAAATAAGCCACTTACTTGGTGGTCAAATAATTCACTGAAGGCATCTGTTTTCTTAGAAATACCAGTTGCAGGATGATGTATGTCACAGCTTTACCGTTACACAAAATTCTTTTGAATTTCCTTTCAGCATTATTTGTTCCTCTGTTATTTCTAAGAATTTTGCAATAAAATAAGCCGTGAAAATAAGCACTGGGTCTTCTAACAAACTTCTACAACTACAGGAACAGAATTCAGTTGACCAGTTCTGCTTTATGGAGCACCGAAGTTAAGCAAAAGCTTCACTTAATTTCAGAGGGTTTCAGGACAATTTTTGGACAGGCTTGCTTTTGTTCATTTTTAAATAATGTTAGGAGTGGTCTATTAACCTCGGACCACTGTGGTTCATTTTGACCCTATACATATTCAAAGCCGTCAGAAATCAAGTGAATTGAATTCTCCATTATACAACTCTTTATTGTCCAAGAGCCAGAGAAAGTCTCACCTCCTTCTTTTGCTTCCTCCCCCTGCCCACAGGGGTAAATGTACAATTTGAGTCTACAGTAATAATCCTTATATGAAAACTTTGACTGCTGTCCAAACCCTTTAGTTTCACATCCTATGGCATAAATCCCTAACATCACAGAAAGTAAAATACTCAGTCCCTAGAATAACAGTAATAATAGAATATAATCGAATAATAGAAATGCACACCACACACTCTGTACCTTATAGCTCACTTACCGCCAACACTTGTGCATGCTGAGACTTTAAAAAGGTGTTACGAGACATTTGTTGTGAGCACCCAGGTAACCTCATCTGTAGGTAGCACAATTTGCATGTATTTATCAGTCTAGATACTTAGATGGCTCCCTCACTGTATTACTAAGGCACTTCACAGGCAGTAATGCATTTCTCCAGAAAATACCCTTCCAAAATAAGCACAATTATCTCCAGTTGAGAGGTGAATAACAGATATACACAGGAATGGAGTGCTCTGCTGAAGGTCACATTGAAAGTCTATGAAACAACCATAATCAGACCAGCAGAGTCCCAAAATTAAAGGTTGACTGTGACTCCTCCCATGCTGTCTTGGCTGAACAGAAAGTCAAAAAGAAGCAGTAACATGACCTTTTGCTTCTCAAGTTGGAGACAAAATTATTACCTCTGACTGAGATAACCTTAGAATGTTAAGAACACTAAGATTTTTCTGTATCATGCCACCACAAATACCTTAGTGTGCATTTATCCCTAATATTCTTAACAAATTGCTTATAATTGTCCCACCAATCACTACTGCTGCTAGTGGCAGTTGTGTCAGAGCTGAGTAGCAGTGGCTATTTTCATCATGCAGAAATAATTCTGCAGCAGTTCATATTGGTTTATAGCATTTACAAAGACAACATCAGTCTACCGTTCAGGAGTTTTTTAGAGTCCGTGTCCTGAATGACTGGTTCTCATTAATTTTAAATGCAAAATGGATGTATATCAAACCTGGCTGATTCCTAGGAAAATCTATGGAGGTGATTTGAAGAAATGTAGGGATGAGAGAGATTCAAATCTAACAATGAAGTTGAAAATATTCCTTGGGGGCGGGGGGGGGTATCAATTGTATAATAAAATAAATATGTTTCCCTAAAAAGTATTGCTTGCTTATGGACCTTCACAGTACCATAACGCCATACTTTCTCGATTTTTATCCTAGACCATTAGGAAAAATCACAATGTTCATATCAGAAATCCCCCACCACAAACAGACTGATAACACTAGGAATGACACTGGTAAAGGAGAGTATTTATAGCTTGATTTTGATGGGCATTCTGTTTCTTTGGGAATATAGAACAGACTTCATGGTTTTGTAGGGCTCCTCGCACTGAGAAACTACCAGGAAGCTTAACGGTGCAACTTGACTATGAAAGCAAAATAAAAAGTAGTACAGATTCAGGCTCGGAAAGAAGTTTCTCTGAAGCAGGAATACTAGGATCCATGGGGGTAATCTGCTTACTTCTGTAATACTGTCCACTCACAAGGATCACACAGTCATTTCTGACTAACAATGTCCATTCAGACCAATGTACAGACCTAGAAGTATCATACTTTCCTGCAGCTTTTGATATCTTTTTTATATTTTTCATCTTTTTGTACAAAAGACATCTAGTTTGTTTCAACCTACCAGAATGTTTTATGACTTACACATGTGGAGGGCAGGTCCCTGGATAGCTGTTCAGCAAGCGGTTTTGCACCATGTATGTATCACATGTTGCCTGACTGAACAAGTCTGACGAACTTTTTCTGTCCTTATCCTATCCGCGAGCCTGAGAAAGTGCCTGAAGTGGGCTCACCCTGTCCATTCCAAATCTGGCATCAGAAGGACTGCAGAAACAGCACCAAACAAAAGCCTAATATAACTTGAAGGATGAAGAAATAAGCATGCAATTTAAAAATCTGTGAGCTTTCAGCATCATACACAAAAGCTAGCTGCAAGCAGTACTTCTCGGGTGCACTGCTTCTCTTAAAGTAGCTTATTCATGATCAGAGTCACACTTAATGAGTTTGAAGCAGCGTGGGTTGGGCATGATGTAGCCCGGGCTACCCCAAGGAAGACACAGATTCAACCAGTATCTGCATGTCTCCCCCTCTGCGCATCAGACAGACCATCTTGAAAAAAATGCTAATTCATAATGGCAGAAAACCATCAGGATACCCATTTCAAATCAAACAGAAATCAGCTTATGCGAGAGCTACAACACAGCACAGTCAATGTGTGATCCTTTCACACTCTTGACAGTAATGTAACCAGCCATCAAGTCGACCAGCCAACTCTTCCTAATACATCATAAATCAGCATCAGAATTCAAACATCTATTGTCGAGGCAGCACATGTAACAAATGTAGTGCTGAGATTATTCTCTGGGTCCCGCCTGTGCCAGAGAAGGCTTAAGGGCCAGGAATATACATAAACCCCCTGAATGACAACTACACAGGTGAAAAAAGGATTTCATCTTACAGAGCTGACAATGAAACTTTAGCTTGAAAACATGGCAGCTGTAAGCAAAACCAACACATCATCCCAGCAAATTTCTCATCAGAAGCTTGTGCCTTATTGCAATACAGCATATTTAACTATTTCTGAATGGGACCACAGAGCACCATCTGCTGATTCCCAACATCAAATCCTGCAGCAAACAGTCGTCCTTTAACCCAGTCTAGTCTTCACCATGCCCAACTCCAGCATAGACTGCACGTTCAGCTCAGCCCACCATGGTGTGATATAAGACTGTCAGATTCCACCATCTGGTGTGACAGGAAAATGTTTTTCATTGAAGTTTTAGAAATTTATTGAGTGCCTTTGCTTCAGTACATATTTTCCCACAAAAGATTTCTGGATTTTTTAAAGACCCCAAGGGTCCCCAAATCATTAATTCCAACCACCTACTTCCCCTAGCAACTCTTCACCCTCATCTTCCCCTTTGCTGAGCACCTAGAACAGACACCAGCCGTAAAGGTTCTTCTTTTATCTTTCTCTGACACTTTTCTACACAGTTAAGATGAGAGTTTTCACCAGTATTTTTCAATTCAGTGTCACCTTCAGTCTCTGCCCCTACAACAGATGAATCACTTACTGTATTCCTCAGGAGAACTGAGCATTCCTTTCTTCCCATCATCAGTTATAGAGAAACATTCATGAGCAGTAGACATTTCAGGTTTTTTAAATGTTCATGAATTTACTATATTTGGGCATAAGAGTGATGGCACCAGAGAGAGACCTTGTCTTTGCATCCCTTTTTTGTCTCCTCTCATACATGAACTCACATAAAAGATAAAAGTGCTTTCTTTCCCTGAGGTGCATCCTTTAATTAAAGAATGTGCATCACCATTTAATTTCTTACGGTACTCCACACATCCTTTTGATGCACTACTGGATCACTGCTACCATTTTACTAACACTCTCCAGCAAACCTTAAAAGGCTGTAAAACAGAATGATGCCATATTTTTGATGTAGATACATAGTGTTACAGCTCCTTCTTTCACAAAGTTGGCTGCCCGCATGCATTACATACGCACATGAACTTGTTTATATCCTTCACTGTTCCCTTCCACAATGACAGGCTTATTGTGTTGCTTTATTAAAGCCCTTCAGTTTTCTCAAGTGTGAAATATAGTAAATGTATGATAACCTTAGTAGATAAAAAAGGACTTACAGCAAGTTAGCTTCAAGATTCCATTCTCAGCTTCTGGCTTTAATTCTTAAGGCTACCACTAAGTGTTAACATTCGCACCCAGCTCTGGTGTTGATGTTCAATGGCCAGCAACCTGCTGTGTGACCCTGTCCACATCATTTGAATTATGCTTCCCATCCTTCTTATTTGTAAAGAGCTTATAATACTCAGACAGAGGAAAAGACACTCATTCCAAATGACAAATATTCTTACAGTAAGCATGTTAAAGTCCCATGATGAAAGGCTCTATAGAAGTGTGTCGTGATAGTAAAATGTTGTTATTAATGTGCATATGGAGATATTGTCACCTGAACCTCCAAGCAGATTTTCACCCCTAGAGAGGACATCAGAACCAAGAAACAGTGCTGCAAGAAGACTAGCAATTACATGAATGGCACAATAGCAATAATTGAAATTTTTTTCTCAGACCAAGACATAACCCTTTTATTTTTTCCTCAAGTATTAACACACAACGTTCATGACATACAGATTCTGTCATCAATCAATACTAGGAGAATTTTTCCTCCGACTGAATAAGACTAAAGAGAGAAAGAAATTCTAGCAGTGAAAAAAAGTAGTAAAATGCTGACACCCTGACTTAGCTCTAAGTTTATACATTCTTAGCTTCCTACTCATTTACAGAGAAAATTCCTTTATAACAAAATAATTTGAGTTGCTATGCAGCATAACTTCAAGCTAATGTTTAAGTAATGATACACATACATCCACACACTTCTGTACAGCCAAACTGAGCAATTAATTCATACAGCAATAAAGCAACTTCAATTTTTAACATTTCAGCAAAGTGGTGTGTAGATGCATAGCTGGGCAAATTGATTTTGGAATCAAGCCAAACCTAAAATTAAATGCTTTGTGACAGCTGTCACTCTTTGTCTGTCACACATCAGAGAATGTCAGGCCATACTATGACATCAGCTGAAGAACATACATCCTTTTGTCTAAGCTACTAATTCAGCGCTTTCATGACAACTCTTGCACACATTTCTTATACCTTTAATTGATACCTGGCAGGAGATTGCAAGGGAAATTCCACTTGCACTGCTCCATTGCTTCTTTTCTATCAGGAGTATAAATACTCACAGGCACTCAGTCAACTCGAAGCCTTGCCAGGTAAAATGCAACAGTACAATTAAGAAGCAATCTTCAATCACTCGGCACCTACTCCAGAGGTTTTCCACTACCTCTGTGGATTTGCAGTTACCATTGTTTATTGCTCTTCTCTACCCACAGAGATCCACAAGCATCTTCAGAGAAAGTGAGATGCAACAGCACGTCCTCTTTGCTTGTACCCTAAACTTTTGCCAATATGCAAACTAGGCAACCGGAAAAAAAAAACCCAAAACTTTAATGGAAAATACTTCAAGTACACATATCAAATCAATTTACCAAATCATTGCTGACAGTCACAGAAATCAAACAATCGCACTGACTTACTCTGTTCATTACAGGCAGAGCAGACACTCTTCATTAGACTGAGAAACTTGCTTTGTTAGTGACCAGTGTGCCAACTCTCAGGGGAGCTTGGGAATATGTTAATGTGGGCATACCAAATACAACTGATCATATTTGTCCATAATAGAGCTGCAAAAATGGCAAACAGGAGGAAGACAGGACCAAACTGTAAAATTACCACAGAATACAAAATGTAACATTGTAAGAAGTCTCAACATGACCAAAGATTTTATACTTTAAAGCAAATGAGGAAGCAGATACTTGGAGACAGACAAGAGGGAATGGCCTCAAGTTGCGCCAGGGAAGGTTTAGACTAAATGTCAGGAAGCATTTCTTTACAGAACGGGTTGTTGGGTGTTGGAATGGGCTGCCCAGGAGGTGGTAGAGTCCCCATCCCTGGAGGGGTTTGAGTTGGGTTGACATAGCGCTGCAGGATCGGGTGTAGTTAGGAACTGTCAGTGTGAGGTTAACAGTTGGATTAGATGATCTTCAAGGTCCTTTCCGACCTAGTTGATTCTGTGATCTGGAAAACTGCATCTGGAGGACAGATAAGCAGCATACCTGTTCTAAACAGAATGTTTTTGCAAGATGGTTAATCAAGATAGCTCAACCTTATGTTTTTCATTCCTCTTTCCATAGTAACCAACTTTAAGTCTAAGAACCTATACTGTGAAAATTTGTTCAAATTACCTTGGAAATGGACATAGAATTTAGCTGTAACTGCTTGTGTTTGTGCCAAGTATTGCTGCTATAGCACATTTCTCTTGTTAATGTCTTTAAACTATGAGCACACTGCAATTATTCCGCATTGATTTTAAACTCAGACTTAGCACAGTAACGTCTCCAATTTGTGAGCAAAACAGCAGCGCTATAAATCAAACTGTTAAAGTCACTATTTGAGCCAAACATGAGCAAATTAATAGAGAACAAGTATGGAGATCTGTCTTTAGATTTCTATATATTAAAACTGTGGACTTTTAGCACCCATTATATTGTGCTTTATGTCATTCACATGCCATAGGAAGAGAATTGCTGAAAGATGGGAGATTTATTGCTGTCTCCCTCGCTCTTAGTCAATATACACAGAACTGAAGACAACTTGCAAGTTCCTCCCTCTGCAAGGTTAAGAAGTGCAGACACAGGAAAGCCATTTACTTGACATTACAAGCATTTCACATACTGCTTTACAGTGGAAATGGTATTAAAATCTCCAACCACTGTGACATGAAATTATGACAGAAGAGCAGGATGTTGAAGGACCAACTGATAGTTAGATGTAAGATTTAATTAGATTAATCTCTCTGTATAATGTAACAAAGCACTTTATAACAGCACAGATCAAGCCTCCAGTGCACTGTCAAGCCAGTAGAACTAGAAGAATACATTATATTTAGTAGGTTTTGGCTCAGAAGACTAGAGAGATTTTATGGTTAAACCTGTGGTCTTACAATAGCATACATCTGAGAAACAGGCAACAAAGTCAAAAAAGATTCCCATTAAAACTAGGTTCTGACACCTTGTCATCCATACCTGAGCAAATGCATCCAGCACACAAATGAAAGACTTATTTTTAATCCCGACAGCTTCCAAAATGACACCATCATTCTAAGAGATGTGCTAGGCTTCCTGATTTTTGCCTTAGCTGTAACAGAGGCGTCAACAATTCCCTTGTCTGTGAGATACACAGCTGAACAGAGCTCCAGCACCACACTGGATCTGCCCGGATGTTCCAGAGGCACTGGAAGGTTTGCAGAGGTGCTCTGGACAGCACAGGCATGGCTGGAGGCAGCTGCATCCGCTCAGCCAAACCCCAAGAGGAGAAGACATAGACCCACCTTTTGATCCCCAAAAGGGGAGTCTTGAAGTGTATCAGGTATACTAGATAGCGAGGGAATATCTTCAGTGTTCCTGGCAGACAGACAGAGAAAACTGTCCTCCAGAAATTCAGGAGCCAAGATCCCACAAAAGGCAGGCAGGCAGGCAGGACTGCATTTCTTCTGACTGTCATTTTAGTACCAAGAGTAAGAAGCTGCTGTTACTGCACTATAACCAGGCAATGACTGTAAGCCACTTAATTTTCCAATTAATTAGATCCTAACTCTAAACGTAGAAATAATTGATGTGTCAACACAGGCAAATGAAACAACTCTCAACACAAAAGCAACGAGAGTTGCTTCTACCACTCAGTACTGGATGATGGAGTCGATTTTTTTTGTGAAGAATTGCTTCTGTGAGAAGCAATGCCACTGCAGCTGAGCAGCCATGCAGTGGCATATTTATTACATAAGGTACCTTCACATCATTCCACACTTTTACTGGCAACACATCCCTACAAAACCCATCACCTTTCTACTTCGGCTGTAAAAATTCCTTTATCATGTTTTGAACATGTATGGTTCAGCATTCACCGACACCTTTATCTTCCAACTATTTGCTTTCTTCTTTGCCAAACACACTGTATGGTCTCAATTCAACACTTAAAATTGTAAAGATAGATGCCTGGGATTCCTTTAAAAGCTTTCACAAAAATAGCAGCAAAATGCCCCCAGTTACACTGACTGTCATTAACCAAGACTTAAAGCACTAAGAACCTAATACACTAGTGAACTTGATATTTGCCCTTAATTTCACTTTTTGGCTGGGCATCAACCATTGCACTCAATCAAATTTCTTAACTACAGTCTTTAAGGAGCAAGGGCTGTCTTCTATGCTCTCATCTGTAGTGCCCTCTACGATGGGGGACTTACTGGGTTCTACCAAACCCTACTAAAGTAATAAACCTGGAAGAGAGAGTTATGGAAAAGCCAAAGCAGGTGTTAGTTGGGAAGCTTACATAACATTAGAGAAATTCTCCCCTGTTTTTTTTTGTTCCAGAAACACACACACACACAGAGTTAGCAAGCACTATCAAGAATTGTTGTAAGCCTTTTTGCAATGCCAGCCTCATTTTTTTTTAAATCTACCTAAATTATACTAGCTCTGGGTAGTAAACTTTGGCTAGTCTACTTCTAAAATGTTTGCTGGAAAGTTGCAAACTCACTGGCAACTGAGGCATCACAAACAAAAATACTCACACTGTCGGTCAACATGCTGTACAATACTTCAGAATACATGAGTTCCTACAATTTCACTACCTTGATCGTATATTGCTCCTAATCTTCCTTTAAAAGAAAAATGTATTAACAGGATACCAGCAATTCAGTCAGAACTGGGGGAGAAAGGTTTCATGTAAGTTTAAATGAGGTTCTTAAGAAAGTCACTTAATAAACGTATTTTGCTTTATCCGTTTAGTGCGTGCAACCATGAAACCAAGGCATCATCCAGTCTTTTAGCATTTGAACTACAAATGCAAACGTGCAGGGATGCGAAAGAGCCAGATGGCTCCAGGGATGACAAGCTGGTCAAGGGATATTCCGTCTTTCACCTTATCTAGGTCAACAGTTTGAAACAGACTGAAAAAATTACCAGCTGACAGGAAAGGACCTGCCAGCCCATCCCAGTACCCATGTTGCCCACAGCAGCTGGCAGCTTTTCTAGCATCTAATCAGCAATATCAGGGGATGAACAAACACAGAGATGACCTCAGCCAGTTCCCTCTGGAACACTGTCAAGGTGAGATGTACAGGTATAGGAGGCTCGCTTGAGAGAAGTCAAACTCTTCTGTTCGGAAGCCAAAAACCTGCTTACGCTAAGGGTAGCAGACAGTTAACTTTGCACTGATACTGAAGGCTTCAACACAGAAGAAGGGAATTGCCATTTCAAGGAGGTAGAAAAAATAGCTCAGCCCCTTCCCCTGGCAACACCATCTTATGCAAATGTTCTACAAATTCTAGCACACAGCACCTGAGACAGACCAAAGGCTGATACAAGTCAGTTCTTATTTCAACTCTTTCTGAAATTGTCTGAAAGCTCATCCTCCTCTAAAATTGTTTAAATACCAGGAAACATTACTTTAGCCCTGTGAAATGTTGGCTGAAGGACGATCACACATCCAAATTCTGGCACATACATGGCGCTGACTCCTCCCTGTGCATACATCAGACACAGGAGGGGTTACATAATGGTTCTTACAAACCCATCTGATTAAGAAACCCCTTCTCTGGGCATATATCACAGCAGTCGTAAGTGAGCATGAATGAGAGCAAATTCCATAAGAATCCATTCCTGCAATACTTGGGGAAAAGTTCTTTCTTTGCTTCACTACCAGTTTCAAAACACCCCTTGCTACAGAGTAGCTAGTGACCAAGTTCCACAGAAGCACCAAAAATGCAGCTTCTGACTTTATGGGAGCACTAGAGACACAGAGCAAGGAGTGAGGGGAGGGGGGAGCAGGGGAGGAGTGATAACAGATTGAGGCTGGGAACCAGCTCACAGGTGGGAGAGCAGAAAACAACAGAACAGCAACTTTCCAGAGACCACTGCTCTAACACACCATGTGCTTGACTTCGCATGTAGATGTACCCCATAACTTCCAGATGTCAGATTCAGCAGCCCCCCCAAATATGCTACTTTTCTCTGTTCTGCAGCTGGGGGCTGGATTAGCCAGCAGCCTGCTTCTGGCTCCATGATTAAATGGCAGGCAGTGGCTGATCTTGAAGTATTTCAGAGCTGCAAAGTAGCTATCCTGAAGTATAGCTTTAGATACTGGGCAACTCAGTTATTTCCTAATAATAGAAAGATAAAGTCTTCCAGAGAGAGCAGTAACAGACACATCTTATTTAGTAAAGTATACAGCGAGCAACTGTGGCTTGCAACAAATTTTATCTCCCTGTTAATTCAGGTGTATTCAAAGGTGCATACCATCAGAGACAGCAGTTAAAACACCTTGTGATACAGCTGAACATAAAACCCCATGAAAATACTCAGAAATGTATTTAACATTTAATCTCTCGTTAGAGATTTTTATTTCAAGATGCTGCTAACATGTATGGCAGATGAGCACTACATCTAGTATTCTCTATTCTATGTATGTCTGGTCTCTATACATCTATACATATTCTCTACACATCAATCTCTATACATTATATATTCTATACATCTCCGCTATTCTCTGTTCTATTCATCTCCATTGCCCAGTATTTTCTTAGCATGGAAGGTGCTGACTAAGCACTTGCTCTTTTTGTGAAACAGATTTCAAAAGTAACACAGCACAGGTGATGGCTTGTTTAAAAATCAAAACCAGCCTACAGTAGGTTTCTGTAAGAAATTTTGTGGTGTGGGAGAAAACAAGTTCCACTTTAGGGGCATTACTGTTCATTTGTGTGCAGTAGCACCCATGATGGGCACTGTTCTAATGCACAAGGAGACAGAACTGTTGTCCCCAAAACCTTCAGGTGAAACCAGTGCTGCAATTTCAAATCACAGAAAAAGTAATAAGTATTATGAAGTATTTCAAAAGAGTGCTGCAGTTACTCGATAAAATCTGCTTTGGAGTATATTGCTTTGCCGTCTCCACAACTAGAAGTCACCCCTCACCATTACAAGAAGGAACAATTTTACTGTCGTCTAGAGCTCTTAATTCGCTTTTTTGTATTAATTCCCTTACTCTGAACACCCCTTTCAGCTCTCTCAATAAATGGATTGATTTGGACATAAGCCAGAAAAGTACTGAGTCATCACTCAACTCCCACTAAAAATACAAGGAGCTCAGCATAATCAGTCAATGGAAGGACTTACTCTTACAAGTCTTCTAGTTGTAAGTTACTATAAAAGAAGCCTCTTTCAATTCCAATTTTGTGCCAATTGCTGTTATTACAACAGCCTGACTACTTGCTTTCCAAATGCACACTTCCCCTTTTACTTGTTACACCCTTTGTTTACAGTAAAAATTAACAGTCAGGTCCCTCTACACTTCATGTTTAAGAGCTTTTTTTTAAAAACCACACTATGAGCAGGCTCAAACACCAACCAACCAAACCTCCTCTTTTATAAGAACCCATTTCTCCTCCTCTTCTTCCATTCTCTGCTCACACAGAGCCAAGGTACTAGAAGCATCACAACATAATATATCCTTCCAGAAGTGTGAAACTTTACATTTGCACAACACACGCAAGTGGAAAGTTGTTCTCTTGGGTGGTCATGTTCAGCTGTTCAGTAATGGGGTAACTAAGGAATCAGAACTGAGGACAAGAATCATAAACAAACAAAACCAGAGTCTGAGCAGCTGAAGCAGTGAAACTATGCTGGTTTGCCTCTCATCCAAAGGAAATAAACCCATCACTTGCTAGGATAGCTTCTCTCCGTAAGGAGAACACAGTTAATAAAAATGTAAAACTTACTTCCACTCAGCAGTCAAAAAATAAATGTAGACCTGTGCATTTTGTTTGGTTTTCAACAATAAAAAGAGCACTAAGGAAAACATGCTGAGCTCTCCTAATTCAGCACAAGTACTGCGACAAGTAAAGAATTATTCTGTTCCTCAGGCTAGGCTATTTCAAATGTCACATATAGGTATGAGGGCCATGAGAAGCCAGTGCGGAACACATCTTACACCTACCTCACTGCTGGGCTATGTGCAGGCCCGTTGCTGTGGTTTTCACAAAATGACTTGCCAAATCACTTTGCTTTTTATATCTGGTCGCTGAAAGCCAAGATATCAGAAAATTCTGCAGGGAATGACTGAATGAAAAATCCCTTTTTTTCAAGGCTAATTTTTACATAAACTAGCATCATAAAAAGTACCTATGCGCTAGGACACTACCATAAACAGCAGATGTGTTTATAGCAAGTGTTCCCCAATATCACAAATAGTGAGATCTCCACAGTAGATGCAAGAGAGCCATTTTGCAAGCAGGTGGTTTGAAGAACAATCTGGTCTTCTCAGGACTTTTCTAATCAGAGGATATTCCTCTCAAAGAAGCAACACTAATCTGAAACTAAAAGCCTTTTTCTCCTTGCTTAAGAAAGCTGGCCCACCTGAGCTGCTTAAAAATCTCTGTACCATTTTCATTAGTGGCAGAGTAGCTGCACTGACCATAGCAGTCACCAGTTACATGAGATGCTCCATCCCAGCACCATTTCACCCCATGTGCGCATGCAGCGTTTGGTGGAAAATGAATTAAAACACTAAGGTGGGACTATCTGTACTCCACAAAGCATCTGAAGTGTAAGCTGTGGAACAAAGTATTGTTCCCCCTTTTGTGTCCATAGACACGCAACAGTATTCCACACTTGCCCCAAGCCATGCAGAACTGGATACCAGGAACCTAGACCCAAAGGCCAAGCAAGGAGAATGAGTCCAGCTTGTCCCACAGTAGGCAAAAAGGGTTCTGATGATCACACACGAGTTATGCTTGGAAAATTTCTTCCATTGTGCCAATCAGCCACTTGCTTGAACATCAGCTTTCACAACCTGCTAATCTCAGCTCTGCTCTACCCAGTTTCCCTATCTTCTTTGGTCTAGAGGCTCATGAAGCCCATCTCTTCTACATTTCTTCTCCCTTCCTGTTGAGAATTAGCTCAGCAGAATTGATTCCACTCCTGTTTCATCAGCAAAAGTTCTACCTGTCACCCCAATTGTTCACTCCACTTGCATACTTTTATCCCTTTACCTGCCTCATTTTGAGTGTAAAAGCTCCCAAAACAGACCCTGCCTATAAGTGCATTTACACACCACCTTGCGCCACAAGGTCCAGGTTGCTACTAATCTCGAGACATTGTTCTGACACTTACATTAGGTTTTTTTCCCCATCTATGTTATTTGGTCAAATAAGGATATCAGCTCTTTCTACAAACCTCAACACAACAATAAGAGGACAACAATAACTGTGGTAAAAGCAAAGCAGTAGCACTGTGTAAGATCCACATAATCAGCACAAGGTACAGCAGGGAAAATACCTAACTATGATACCACGTTTGGGACATGAATTGAAGAGCAGTCTGCCCGCTTGGACACGATGTGGAATTTAAGAAGGCAGTGCATAATTATCCGAGCTGGTCTTGGCTAGGATGCCAGGATTAGCACTCCAGCACTTCTGAAAAGTGGCCAGGAGGACCAGGAAGGCTGTTTTGCCTCTCATCCAAAGGAAATAAACCCATCATCTGCTAGATGGCCCCCAAACACTATGTGAGCCATAATTTTTACATAGATTTACGAAAAGTACCTTTACTGATCCACTTGAGTGACTTACAGCATCAGTGCATCCCTTAGCAGTGCACTGGACCAGTATCAACACAGAAAACTAAGTGCCTTTCCCTGGTTCACCAAGAACACACTCTTTGCTATCTCAGTTTTTCCATAGATTTCTCAGCCAGTTACACAGAGACATTAAGGGAAACTGTGACCTAATTCTGACACTGTGGTTTCATAGTGTAAAGATAACCTAATTCTTCACCAGTCCCAAAACCCCTCTTCCTGATAAATGACCTTCTCTCTAGAGTATTTAATATTACTTTTGGCAGTAAGAGGACTGAATAGAATATGAAAACTGGAAATGAAAAGGCCTTTCTTTTCCTTGAGATCAGTTAGGATGATGTGCACACAGAAAAAGAGTATAAAATATATTAATGTGCAGCTCTGCATCCTAAGATATGGGTAATTGAATCTCTTTCTTCAGTAAGTACTGAGATCAGGGGTCATGAAGGAAAGTTGTTTTCCCCCCATGGTACAACACTGCTTAATTGCTTAGATGCATAGAAGTTTTGTTTAATTTTCTTCAGCAACAACAGGTATTGGCCTTAAATAGGGGCAAGAGAGGTCTTGGTACAACAGTTCCAGTTAGAGTTAGCAAGTGAGTATAGCAAAGTCATTTGGCAAATAAGAATATTACAGGTTCCTACCATATTATTAATCGGATCAAACAGGGTTTACACAACTAATTAAAAAAATCTTGGCCACCAAGAAACAATTTCAACAGAAAAACAAAAAAACAGACAAATCAACCAGGATACAGATCAGCTTAGCATGACTTACCCTTATGCATGGCTTGAAAAAGTGGAGGAGGTTAAGACAGAGAATGGTCATGGACTTCCCAGGAAACAGGCAAACTGTATGTGCTCATTAACTACAGGTAGTAAAGTGGAGAAGAGCTCCTATGCAGCATGACACTGGGCATGAAGCATCAGCATTCTCAGAGGAATGACATTACTTCAGTAAGGAAGTGCAACAGATTAAGGTAAAATTTACCTGCCACCACGCCTGTATTACTACGAATGCAAGTAAAAAAGGGCTAACTTCTCCTAGAGCAACATCTTGTAACTATTACACCACTATACACAGAATCTTCACACACACATATACAACCATATAGGTATTCACAGCCATCTTGAAAATAATTTGATTTTTTCATAAAAACATAATGCTAATAAATACTTTATTATGTGATAGCTATCTACCTTTTCTGGATTGCTTTCTAGACAGAATGCTTGCTCAGTGTTCACTCTTCTGCCTCCTTCATCCCTTTAGAAGGCCACATGTGCATGACAGCCTCATGTTAGATTATCTTCAAATTTCATTGCAGAAAACTCAGTGCACTTTTTTTAAGAAGTACTATTCATGATTTCCCAAGACTTCTTTCCAATGACATAAATGGCATACACTCCCATGGGTGTAAAAACAGCAAGCTAAGTCTTCTGTCCTAGCCTAAGAAACTCAAAGGAAATTATTTTTGAAATGGCAGACTTTGGTCAGCTTGGGCAACCCCCAGATGGAAATTTCCTTTCATAAGGACAACTCAGCTGCTAAAAGCAATAGGATGAAACCTCCAATATCCTCCTCATAACACCTATTACTGTTGTACCAGTGAGCAGCAGCATCACTGAAAGGTACACGCTATATTCTTTCTCTCTCCTTTGCAAGTACTCTCCTTTAACAGACAGTCAGTTTACATGTGGTAAGATGTACATAAAAACTCTGTTCTCATGAGCCATCCTCCAAGAATACAACAGCTCTGGCTCACTTTTTCTGATGAGTATGTGCTTCATTTCATGACAAACAGCAGCCAGGAAAGCCAAAAATACAGTAAATTCCTACATTGGGGTTGTGTGGAGGGTCTGGATTACAGATCCCCAGGAGACAATCAGAGAGACCATTCACCAAGGTTGGGAATCCTAGATTTGGGGTTGACAGACCCTAGGGATCAGCATGAGAAATTCATCCTTCTTCTGGAAGGATTCACAGAGTGTGGTTCGTATTCCCTTCACTTTTCAATTACTTTTCTCATTTCAAGAGCTCTCACCACATTTACAGTCAGCTGCTCTACAATTACTTTTGGAACACAACAATCACAAACTAGACAGACGTTAGGAGGACTCTGGCTTCACTGCTTCCCCCCTCCTGAAATTTCTTTCCTCCTCTCCAGTTGGAAGAGCCAGAGAGACAACACAGAGATAAATCACCTTTTTTTCAAGATTCATTTTCCTTCTGCAGAGTCTACAGACCATTCTGTATTCAGTGTCACTTCAGAATGGAGACATTGTGGACTACTGGAAGTGTCTGCCAAATTACTGACTTCAGAAATCTTTAACACCCTAGAAAGATCATGATCATCTAGAAGTCCTAAGGGAAGGAAGGCAGTATTTCAGTCAAGACCTTTAATCAAACCTCTAGACACGGGTTCAATTCTCAGCTCTCATAAATAACTCTCTAACTTTATATTCCAGCTCACCATGTGTACATATACACAGAGAAGTATTTCCCATTTCAGATCACAAACTCTCAGCTGCTGGGAGCACCTTTTACTGTCTTTATATTCAGAATCTCATCAAGCAGAACCTCAGTTGCTGAGTGGTATCCTGAGATGGTACTTTCTGCACATGACAACATAGACAGAGCCCCACTGTGCTCCACTCCAGGTTACCTGCAGTGTCCCAAAAGGAGCAGAAGACTCACATAGACAGATAGAATAATAGAAGTTAAAGTTTCCTCCCAGGACAAATTTCTTGGCTGGCAGGTACATACTATGTACCAGGGCTTGAGATAGTTTTAGGCTTCTATTTGCAGCTCACCTATCAATTTTTCACTTACTTCAAACCCCATGAGCCTAGCAAAAACCTGACTGCAACAACCCGTCTCAGATCATTCTGAAAGCGAGTATTTGTGACCCATAAGCAAGTCAGTAAAGAGCACCTATTTTCTACTGCCAGGTCTGACTCCCAGACAGAAAATTATAATTATCAAGACAAGATTATTTTATGTGGCTGTGATGAGACACAAGCCCTCTTACAGGGAGCTCTATTTTTCCTTTCAAACAAATAGATTTTCTGTCCTAAGCATCAAAACTTTAAACCACTCACATTCCCCAGTGTTTTGCATTGAGCATCACTCTCTTCCAAAGGGCAATGTCAAAAAGCAGTAGGGATGCCCAGTGTTGTATTGCATTATCAATTTTTTGCATCAGTCATGTTTGGTTTGCAGTTATCAAACACAGTTTTGTGTGGGTTTTTTTCTGCTGACTCTGAACCCTGAAATATCAGCCTTGGGTTTTAGAGACAAGCTGAGCTATTTTCTTCTGTTACACTTTCACTAATAGCAATGCTTTCGCAGGCAACTTCTGTTATTCGAGAAGTTGGTGCAGTTTTACTGTGCAGGGTCTCATTGACTCACCAAAGCCACTATTTCTGTGATACATGCACATCTGCTCCTGGGCTGGATAAGCACTAAAAGGGCAAGAAGTGGAAAGCTCTCCAAGTTACCTCAGTCACCAAAGTCAATAGACACGACTACATGTATTACAGGTGGCCAACGTACAGCATTTGAGCCATGTATGGCTTGAATGCTTTGGGTGCAGACGACATTCATGGGTTAGCCCTATCTGACTATATATCCAGGTCAGGCCCATGCAGCAACAAAGCAATGGGACCTATAAGAAGTTGTTATTACCTCACACTCACAAATTACTTATAGAAACCCCCTTCTCCAGAGCTCTCCTAAGTATGAGGTATGTATCCTGTGGCATTCCACTGCTGAGAGTTTAATTCAAGTCTCATAGGGTTGGAAGAGCTGGAGACCTCTAAGATAGAAATGGCTGCACTAAGGAACACTTTTATACAGCCCTCAGACCACAAGCAACATAGCTAATAAAATCTGCTTGCTACTCCAGAGGTCATTAAAACTACAGCAAAAAAGGGGACAAAAAGCAAAGAGATAATCTTTAGCAGACAGGGGACCTGACTAGAAGGGAAGTACTTAGGGTTACTCTCAGGTCTGCCATGTCTTCCTGCATGACCCTGGTTATGACAGTCAAACCCTCTGTGTCTCAGGTGTCTACCTTAACAAAAAGCTTTGAAATATGAAGAAGAAAGGTGTCTTAAAACTCCTTGTCCCTATCTTCATCCTGGATTTTTGTTAAGTTTTCCTTTCTGAAGGGTTAGCACAGGAAAAGTATTAGGCTTCTCCTGACTCTTAACTGTATTTATTTATTTATTTCACTTACTGTCATGTGTCACGTTGAGAGTATAAGTCTGAAGTGTGGCTGAGTGAGGCCCTCCCACTGAGTCATGCAGTTCAGAAAGGACACCCTTGCTTTCTAAACTCTTTCTCAGAGACAACTTCAGCTATGGTGGATCCACTCTTAGTCCCAGACTTGGTCAACAGCTTATGTTCAAAGGCTTATATGTGTAGCCACTTCTCAGAATTTGCCTGTCAGAGCCCTCTCTAGCATCTTCACTGAGACAGGTTTGCAAAGTTAAAAAGATAGGTGATTTGTTAAGGTGACAGATATAATAGATTCGGAATTGCCATTGGTAAGTACACCTACCGCATTAGTGCCAAATATCATATTATATTAAAAATTCACCTGGGCATTGTCCACAGAATAGCAGAGGCACAATTTCTTACCAAAGTGGGGTTGATATTCTGAAGGAGATGGATAAGACTTATCAGTCCAATCCATATGAATAGATCTCCCTCCGTATGTGTGGAACTAACTGATCACTTTTTGCATTATTGGCAAAGTGTGACTTAAGTCAAATTGTTTTCCTATTGGTCCAACTCATTACATGAAGGTGGTCCAATATTAACATATGAGGTCTTCTCCCAGGGGTGTGTTTTTCAGTATGGTGATTAGGCTTAGGTTACCTTCAGTCAGCCTTGCATACGGGTGTTGTTGCATAGTGCAGCTTGGTTGTGAGAATGAATGTTGCTGCTTTACCTCAGCAACGTCAGGCTGTGAAACCTTTATTTCACACCAGATATCAGTCTGCTGCCTAGACGGTGGTTAGGGAAGAGTAGTCAAGCTGACCCAAAAGATAACAAACTCCACTTTTATCAGGTTGCATCAGAGCCATTGCCTGACAAAAGGCATCTCAGCAATTTTCCACATCATGAAAGGCAGCAGTAGAAAGCCACTTGCACATAATCACAAAGCAAACCCGGAATCTTTCAGGTCCTTGTGCTCGTCTCACTTCTGATCCCCAGGTTTTGCTTAGAGAATGAAAAAACTACAAGGTCTTTCATCTACAGGACACATAAGCACAATATGACACCCTCATGCTTCCCTCTGCCAGTATATCCCAAACCTATTTGGAAGGCATCATCACCAGGCTTCTTTTTGGGAGCAAAACTATTAAAGGAAACCTCTGTAAAGAGACTGCCTCATGGCTACAGTTCAGAGGTAGCTATGGCAGTGTCCTGTGCTGTTGGCTTACACTCACTGTGGAAAGTCCCCGTGAAGTCATGAATAAATGGAGCTCTTCATGCTTTTGCCATGGGATCACATGGGCGTATCAGTCCAGAATCAGCAGGAATCTCTTTTACAAAACCACACTATTCTGAAGATAGAAGAATCGATTCATTTAAGCAGGTCTTCCAATTCATTACCTTTGAATAAGTACTGTTAAATAAAAGCTCATGCCATTTGTCAGCTGAAATGTATTTCCTACCCCTATTGCTATATTTGAATGACTAGGCTCTGAAAACAACTTTTAAAAGTCTCTTCCTAATTAGTCTCATGACTCCAGAGATAACTTGGAATCATGTGACTGAACAGCAACTAAACCAAGGTGAGAGTCTTTGCTTAATGCCAAGTACATTTTAAATTAAGGCTCCCACTAAATGACAGACAATGCTACTCACAGAAGAAAATAAAAACATCACCAAAAAAACAGTCAAAAAACCCCAGAACAAGTCCACGTGCCCTGGGAGTCTGCAAATGGAAACATCCTTGTCATTAATCACTCAGACACAGTGATGCTAAACTGAATGTTCAAGCTAAGATCCATCTCACTTTGTTTCAGCCATATACAAAGTAACAATTTAGAAGCTCCTGTAATCATGTTTACCTGTCTGATCTGAAACACGGACATTAGAACAAGTTTAACCACAGTCTCTCTGTCAAGTATGAAGTGAGCTTTTGGGGAATCTCTCAGATACAGCACCCATAGCATAGATCTGCATAGCAGACACCTATTAACACAGAGAGATAATCAAGGCCAGATGATTCCTGTCCATGGAAAGACAATGGAGTTTTCAAGACACAAAGAACTCTGTCACACACTGTTGAGAGCAAGTTTAACAAATCCTCAGCTGCTAGGGTCTGGCCAGTCACTGAACAGGGTACCAGGCCTTCAAGAGTTGAAAACTGGCCATCAACCCATTCTTCCTTGAGAGAGTTGACTTCAGCAGCAGCAGCAAAGCCCAGTCAGTGATGAAACCCTTCAAAAATCCTACTTTTGATCATGTATGTTCAGGTTCAGGAGTTACCCTGAAGTTGTTGGTTTGGCCTTTTTTTAGTTCCCTATTTTGCTGGGTTTTTTGCAATTGATGGCTCAGGCATAATTTTCTAAAAATGGATCTGAGATAAGACTAGAGTACAAGGCTTGATTTTTTAAGCACTTGAACAAGTGTTATAAAATAACAACTTTACCCAAACCAATATATTCTGTTAAAAGGCGTATTTTAATGGGCTCAACTACTGTCAAGTACTCAAAAACATTTAAGTTAGGCATATTCATGACTGAAAGCACTCGGTCTTTCTCCAATGCTCACTGTTTAACCCTGGAGAACCAAAAATATTTGCATCCTCTTCTTGCTCCCGCTTTCTGGAGTGCTAGGCAAAAGGCTGCCTCTGCTCAGTCTCAAAAAGCAGTTCTGATGATAAGGCACTGCTCAATCTCGAACTCGATAATGTGTTGTCATGCTCTCTATCTGTGTTTATTAACCATTTTTTGATTGAAATAATGGGACACCTAATTTAGGCAAAACAAACACCATAAATACTATCTAATCCTTCAGAGAAAAAATATTTCAGGGTCCATCCAGCACAGTGATGACACTGTCATGTCTCTGTGGCAAACTCTGTGCCCCAAGGTTTTTCCTTTCAAGCATATGTTCCTGATTCCACACACTGCCTTCTTTTCCAGCATTGCTGTGCTCATTCCAACCCTAAAACAGATCTTTAGTCTATACAGTCTATATAATCCTAAACAGACATAATTCAATAAGCCTGTTTTTCCTCTTCATGCTATTGGGTTTGAATGTTTTCTTTGCTAAACCTGCCCACAACACATAACACAGATAACCTTGAGCTGACTACCCAGAAAATACATTGCATCAATGACCAGACATAAATCTGCACAGATACTGCAGCAAAAAGAGCCACTGCTGAAATGAATGTCACATCAGGATGCAGTCTTGGAAGAACAGACAGAAGTAGGAGACACTACAGGGCAGAAACAATGAAGGAAGAAGCTTCCATCTCTCCCCCGAGCCGCAACGAAGCAAAAAATTATGCCAGAGACTGTAAAGCAGTATTGTAATTACAGCTTCTAGAACCTTTTACCAGTAAGCTGGAGACAGAAAGATGGTTCTTTAGAAAGTGTTTAGCTTCTTTCAACAGAAAACAGAAAAAAAAAATCTACTGATGATCCACTCAAAAATCTGAAGTCACGTCAGAGAACTGTGTGCATGCAGGCACAGTGCTATCAGATTTTTAAAAGCAGTGCCTCACACAAGTGCAAATGAACCCTCTCAGCTTTCTGCGACGGAGGCTGGGAAAGAAAGCAAATAAGCCAGCAGCTGTTATTCCCCAGAAACCTGATCATAACCTCATCAGGATCTTTGCTTCCCCCACTCAGTTACTCAAATTTTGAATCACAAAAGGGCAGTTACGACATTAGTACCAGCAAGACTGGATATGGAGAACAGAGAGGTAGGTGTATAGTTAAACTTGGGGCAGCCACAAATTGTGTGCTGTGGATTCTGATGAAAGAAAGGAGGAGGAAGAGACTAGGGGTAAAAATTAAAGAAGCTTTTATCCTCCCCATTTTCTCTCATGTTTCTTTTTGATGCACACAGTAAAGCTTTAAAAGACAGAACTACTTCTATGTATATGTTCCCACAAGGAAGAGACGATATAGAATTACAATAGTGTTGTTTTCCTCCTTTTATATTAATTTTATGGACATTTTTCTTGAATATGTTTGTTGGAGGACTCTGTAGATCCAGGATCAGGGTCTCCTGATTGCGGTTGTAAGAGTTCTTTAATAATAAGGAACAGAAACCATCCAGATCCAAACAAGAAATTCTTTCTCCTTTCTGTTGCTCTGGCTTCACTCCCCTATCTTCCTGCTGTGCCATGATGCTATCTGTCTTTCACACTCCTGAGAGTCTCCCAAGAGCAAGAACTGGCACAGCCAATACCTATGGAAGAGTTATACACAGAACCACAAAACAAGGTGGGACATCACCAAAAAATACCAGCATCAGGGAATCAAGGATACAGGAAATAAGGACAGCCTCAAGGAAAAACAGATCTTTTCCCACCTTTTGTGATAAAAAATAGGTAACGTTGCAAAGAAAGAATAGTTTCATGAGAAATATATTCCAGGGTGGAAAGCATAGAGATGAAAAAAAAAATTCAGTGGTTAAGAACCAGAAAAATTAGAAGATAGTAACAATTTAAATACCAGTGAAATTTCTGATCCTGTGTCTAATTGTATGGTGCAGAAGAAAATTCATCCTTAACTTTCTAATTTGGATTTATGGGAGAAGTATATAATTCAGTGGATCTTCAGCATGTTACATACAGCAAGTATTCAAGCTTTCCAAAAGCATGCACGGCTCCAATCAGGCTATTCCATTTGGAATAGGTTGGGGGGCACTCATTAAAACACTTGTTTGTTATTCACACTACAGGAATGTGAATTCTATTGGCAAAGTGAATCAATCAGACAGCAAAGAGCTATTCTCTGGAGTCTACATTAATCAGCCCAACAAGCTGTCACTAAGGATTGGGTCAGGGTCATAACACAGCATCCAACCAGTGGGAAAAAAAATCCCCGAATCTGCTGAAAGAGGGAACAGTTCACCCATTTAAAGTTGTCCCCAGAGGCTTGTGTCAACCATTTATTACTGCTCACACACAGCTGCAGAAGTTTTTAAGTGAGAAACCTGCATTCTTGGACGTTCCAGAACTGTGTGTTGTGGAAACATGCTTGATCCCACCTATTTTTGTAAGGACAAGTAAGATGAAGTATCCTGAAAGAAATACCGTTGGGCTCTAAGACAGCCCTCTGAAGAAAACACGTTCAGGAACTTTTAAAAGGACTAAAAGTAGGACACATGTCAGAACAGATACACTGTTTGGAAACACACAGAGTTGTCATGCAGTCTGCACTTCAATAAAAGATTTTTAAAAATACCACCTCTATTTCTACAGACTATTTTTCATACAGACACATTATTTTCAAGGTTTAGTGGTTCCCCAAACTCCCTCAATGTAAGTCTAAAATATAAAGTATCATTTTAAAAAATGCTATGCGTGAGAGTACAAAAAAAATAATTAGCTTTTTATTTACAAAAACAACAGAACAAAACCCTACAACCATTAACCAACCCCACCCCCAGCCATGGTAAAAATCATAAACTCCTAAAATCTCATGATTCTGAGATATACAGGCTGTTAATGAGACTAAACAGAGAAAACAAGCACTCGCTGGACTGCAGAAGCCCTCATCAAACCAGAAATAAAAGTACTGTGGAAGAAAAAAGCAGTCAGCAGTTCCGATAAATACTGTGAAGCAGTGTAACACATATAGCAATGCATAAAATCAATACACTGTATTAGAGAACACAATCATACACTGCGGCTGCTTGGATGGGGGAGTGAAAAGATCAATGTTTTTGTTCTTGTCAGCACTTGTGCCAACTGTACATTCAAGTTGGATGGAGTTTAAAAGTAAGTATGACTTATAGTGACACAGCTGCAGGGTGGACTACAAAAACTGCTGAATGGCTCAAAGCAGAAGAGTTTTAGCTGAAGTGTACTTCACAAGAGGCTACAAGGGAAGGCAACCAGATCCACTCTTGGAGGAAAAAACAGTAAAAGGATGAAAGTGTTTAATTGCAGCAATGTAGTATGAGTGGAAATTCTCAAAATATTTCTGTCCTCACAATAAAGCTGCTTCATCTCACTGAACACTATATGGAGTGCTGTGCACGCTGCTGCTCTATACTCGATGTTAAAAGCTACACCCCAGTACACCAGGACAGAATAAATAGTAGTATAAGCAGTTAAATCCAGCCTCAGGCTGCATCAGCAAGATTATATCCAGCAGATCAAGGAAGGTGATTATTCCACTCTATGCAGTAGACCACAGTTGGACTACTGTGTGCAGGTTTGGTTGTTCCAGCTCAAGAAATGGAAGACCATCCAGCAGACTGCCACCAAGACAAATGATGGACACACGTTGTTTCAGGGAGAATTTTGGTGTGGCTATAAGAAAAACTGAGAACAAATTGAATGAATTGAAAGCAATTCAATATTGTAATAGGTTACCAAGAGAAATGGTGGAAGCTCTCTTGCTATAAATACTCAAGGCTGAGCTTGACAGGGCCCTAGGTAACATAATCTAAGGCCTTGCTTTCAACAGAAGGTTGGACCAGACGTTCTCTAGAGGTTCTTACCAACGTAGAATTTTTCTATGATTCTATGATCTAAACATATGCTATGATAAGCACTGCTAAATGCTAATTTTGAGTAACCTCATTTAAAATAAGAATTCCTCTGATTTTTCCTCCCATTTCAGTAAAACAAAATAAAAATAAAATACAGTAATTAAAAAAATAATGACAAGCAGAAAGGAAGACAGTTCCCCATTTTTCAGAATATCTGTCAGCATCTATTGAAATTATCAAAAAGGAAGCGCCCTTTCACAGAATACATAATTAAACAAGTGAACTTACTGCTAAAGAATTTAGGAAGGCCATAGGATAAATGACTCAAAGGAGTTCTATGAATTTGTTCAATTCCTTTAGTGTCTATTAAGCATTCTTTACCCTCTACTTTCAAAGACAGGATATACAAACTTTTGGTCTGATCTAATATACTCAGTTTTACATTTGAGCCTCACGAATGACAGATAAATTAAACAACTAGAAGTCAAACAAAGTAGTCTTAACTGTCTTAACTTGTAACCACACAGCAGTTTATTTGGATCATCAATTTAAATGCTTACAACAGAATAATAGAAACCTTACCCCTAACATCTAATAAATCATAAATCACAAGAATGATTTTTTCCAATTAAGTTGTAAATGGAAGAACAGGCTAAGAAACAAAACAAGGAGAAAATCCAACAATAGTGCCAGTTTCCATTTCCACCTAAAGGCAGAAAGAGAGAGTTAAAATTCCCAAGAAAATGGGATTCCAACCTGCCAAAGTAACAGATAGCTCTATCACACCAAGGTCATACATCATAGCTACCTCCACAGGTCATTTCTAAGAGCATATTAAACAACACCTAAAAAAAAGCCTAAATAAACACAAAAATAACAAACCAGGATCAAAGATAACACTAGTTATCTGCATTTTAAAGTATGTCCTGTAAGACCCAAAACCAATGTTGCACTGAAAGCCATAAACCCAACATCTACCCAGATGCTGACAATGGAAAAAAGATCCCACCAGAGATTTCTTTTTACATTCCACATGCTGGAAAAGCCATTAGAGCAAACATGGCTCTGACAGGAGAAAAAAACATATGGCTTGAGGAGCTATGGAAAGTAGGAGGAATTGTGACTGCCACACGTGCAACAGGAAACTTTTTCATCTTCTTATCTCTACCTTCTCTAAGTGTTAAATACAATGTCGTTTTATTTCTTTATCATTTATGGAATCATTTTATTAGCTGGTTTGGAGTCCAAATAAAAATATTGCAATGGACACCACGAAGAGGGACATCCTGTAGCAAAGTCTTCACCTTGACCATCACCTATCGGATCTCAAGAAGAGTTCAGTTTTCTTAGTGACATTTGGCAGGTGATGGAGAGGTGGAAGATTTCTATGACACTTCTGAAAGTCAGTGATACGCTAGACTTCTGGAGTGCACAGCCAAATAAAAGGATGGTCTACAGGTCCTAAATCTGAAAGGAGTTGTGCCTGTGGGCCATGCTACACAAGTGTGTGGAGTTCAGAGGTGGCTTGCCTGTATCAAGTCTCTCATAAGGCATGGTGTGCAACAGATGGCCTGTTGCTTAAGATACCTCCCAAGGACTTTAGAGATTCAGATTCAATTTCAGTTTAACTTTGTACACGTCTCTTAGTAGGACACATCTACACCATGGATATAGACAGATTAAAGCTGTCTCTGCCCAAACTAATCTGGAAATGAAAGTGCAGGGAAGACCATGCAAAGATACCCAGGCTTGAGAGAGGTCATCAGCAGCATTTCTGAGCTCACGGGCAATGCCATCCAGAACTCAACACAAGTCTGCCTGTGCTGAACTTGCGCTGCATGAGGACTTGCTAGTTCTGGTCTCCAATAGCTCTCGGCCCTCTACCCTGTGCTCCACTGCAGACGTTCTCTTTGTTTCAGCAGCTCACCTTTCCATCTGTATCAGGAGGATAAAAACACAGCCCATACTTACAAGGTGTCAAGAGGATAAATATATTAAGCGGTCCTAAGACACTCTGGGATTATGGCAACAGATGTAATTCCTTAAAGCAGTGCAAATGGAGAAGACAGGTCAATCAAAACTCTAAGGATGAGAACATAAAGTTTATTTTTTAATAATTTAACTGTGTCTCTGTATCCAAGGGACACTGCAGAAGAAAAGGCACTCTTTGGGACACAGCAATAGCTAAATGAAGCAGAAAAGGGGTGGGAAGGGCACACAAGTACAGGACAATAAGATTCTTAACCACCAATTTAGTTTAAAACTACTATGAAATGAGACAAAACGAGATGTTTATATTTCAGAATTACAGTCCATTGAGAGACAGCTCTCTTACCTGCTTAAGATCATAACTGGTTGGAAACTCTCCAAGACAACAGAGAGGAAGAAATGAGTCTTGTGAAGAACCCACGCTACTCAGCAGTGACACAGCTACTAATAAAATGTAAGTACTTAGCAGTATCATTCAAAGAAAAGTGTGCTTAATACATCAATCAAGAAGCTTAAAAGAACAAACCTCTGATTCAGAAGTAGACCTTCTAGGAACTTTCAGTTCTCTAAGAAAGCAAATTAAGCAAGAAAATTTGATTGAATAGCACAGTGCCAATTCTTTTCCCTCTGTTTCATTTTTGCATCATTTCAGATTCAGTGGTTTTACTCTGCAGTATATAGAGGTGATTGTATATGACAGAATTACTCCAAGTTAACTGCTTCCACTGTTAACCACTACACACGTTATTTGCAGAGTAAACTGCTAGGTTTAAGTTCATATGCTTTGCATCACATGTACAGCATGGTAGAAACGTGCACGCGAGCAACTAATGCATTTCTGCTAATGACCAGTAATTCTTTAAGCTGATGAACCCCTACAGCTTATAGTCATCTGTTCATAATCTTATCTTCATCAGTAGATCACGATTGTCTTGCTTCACTCTTCTTCACCATAAAAAAAATTAAAACCCATTAAAACTCACTTATTTTAGTAAAAATAAATACTTGTCAGTCACAACTCCTTACAGTGTTAGAAATTAATAATTCTGCAACACATGATTAGCATGTCAATTTCTGCTTGTTTTAATTCCTTGCAGCAACTCTCAAGACGTGTCATACACTTTCAAGAATCAACAGTAACGCGATCATTTCCTACTGCAGACCTACAATTTGTACCTACAGCAGCAGAGACTGTACCAGAATGCACATAAAACAGAAATATGGGGAAAGTCACAAAGAAATAAAAAAGATACAAATTTAATCTCTGATAGCTCATGACTTGCCAGTGTTATATGGAAAGAAAGGCATACAGGCATTAGTCTAATGTATTTTCAAAACTACATATCCCTGGTGCCTTGATTAGAAACAGGACAAGGAGTTTTCATTGAGGAGAGTCAGAAGACAGGCAAAAAGACAGGAGTACCAAATGCAGCTTGCAGTGAGGACCAAGCAGATTCAACAAGAATCCACAGGTACAGAATTCCTCCCCCACTAAAACAGAAGTAATATTTGCAAACAGTATTAAATCTCTGTTGACTCTGAAACGTTAATTTGCATTTAATACATTTAACAACAAAAACATAGCAAACACATGGAAGCAAAAAAAAGAAGAAGAGAAATGGCAAGCTGGTCATTCTGTGCTTCAGCTTGCATCCCCTTCCAAGAGATGCAGGGGATAGCCAGCAGCTGTGTTCCCAGACAGCACAGAGGCTCTGGGTGAGAGACAAGAGAGCCAGCATGTTAATTGTGACACTAAACACTGAAAGATGGGTTCAGATGGGTTAGTCAGATTGTAGGAACTTGGCTATGCCTTGATTAAGAACGATGACAAACAATCCCAGTCAAATTTCCAAACACTTGGAAGTTCATTTATCTCTGCTGAATGTATTCAGCAACTTAAGTTACTCCTAAGCAGCAAGGGGCTGAGCTGAATAGAGATGTGAGTTGATTTAGAGCTGATTTCTTTCAGAAAGTTGTGAAATTGCTTTGAGTTCAGTGCCTGCAGTAATTTCTGTAAAGTGATATTAATATGATTAAGTTTTATGTGACAAGTCCCCAAGAAGTTCAGCAAACATTCCCTGTTAAAAACACACCATCAGCCATATTAGGTTCCTCTACTTTGTTTGGAAGGTGTGGTTTATTTATTTCTGCAAGATATTTAAAACAAAGCCCCAGATATCCAGCAGAATTACTCCCTTGATTCACAGTTGCCATGAGTTGCTGAAAGGTTGAGTAACTTTACAAATTAAATGGGATGAACACAGAGGATCTACTAAGTGCAGTATACCATACTACCTGTGGCAACTTGGCTGCCCATTAGGAACATCCTAACTTTATGTATGGCAAACCCCCAACTAACTGAACTTTACTTTCCACCAACTGGACTGCATCCTCCCATCTTTTCTACTCAGGTCTTGCTCTATGTCAGCAGTATTTACATAAGCAAATGAGATGCCTCTTCTAACAGCCAGATAATGGAGTTACAAGCTCATCCTCTACTCCATGAGGAAGATTATACTCCTTTGGATCAGCCTCTTGCAGACTGACTTACCTGGAAGGTAGCAGGAACAGACAAAAAGAGAGCATGCCAATCAAGCCCAAATCAAGCAGCTGAAATGTTCTGCATGGGTCTAGGTGTCCAGAGGTAAGTAAGAAACATTACAGTTATTAAGCTTATTCAAAGTTAACAATAATTGTACCCCATGATTATAACCATCTCTTTATAAAAGTTGCTATCATCATTGCTTTTAAAAGTTAGCAGAATTGAGACACAGAAGGCTGAAGAAATTTGCTTAAGGTCATGAAGCTGGAGGATACGAGGAATAGAACCTGAGTCATATATTTAAAGAAAGATTTAACACTGGGAGCACAGGGGGACAGGGAAGGCTGGAGGGGAGTAATTTGTTTTCCAATTTGAAATTTTTATTCCGCTTCTCACTTTCAATGACTATAAATCTTCTCATATAAAAATGATTAAACTATGTCCAGCAGGCTACATTATAGCAGATGTATACAATAAATCTGTTTTTTGAGTCATGAATCAACTCATCTTTTATCCAAAAGAAAAGACACAAATGGCACTCACACCTACCTACAGCTAGAGTAAAATCACTTCCACAATGAAGGAAAACAAAAATTATTTAAACAAGCCAAACCCCACACCAAAAAAATAAAACCACCTGAAAGAAATGGTGTTAGCAAAGAGCAGTTAGTGGAAGGAACACTGTGAAAAATGCCATATCGGATGTCTTTCCTAGCAAATTGAAACAGCTTAGACCCTAAAACCAGTTATGGGGCCCTTGCCACCTGGATTAAGCAGTCTAACTCAGCTCTGAAGCAAACCTCGCTACTTTAAATTAAAACTATTCTCAGGCCTCAAATAACTTTTGAACATTTTCCTGTCATGTTGTCATACAGGTTTTTAAATTTACTCTATTTACATCATATTCATTAGGACACCACACCATTTGAACTAAATATTACTTTTCCCTCTCCTCCCAGCCATAACGTTGACATGCTGAAATGTTTATCTGTTTTCCCCCATCAAGGTGCATGTTTGCAGAGGCATGCCAGCAGCACTCTACCATTTGGAGGGTAAAATAAAACTAAAAGATGGAATCTTTACACAGCATATCAAATCCGTACTAAAAACTGAATTTTTCCTGCTAATTGACTGGAAACATTAACTTTTTCTAGATTTCACCATTTTACTTTGTTTTGGTTTGGGTTTTTTTTTCTGTCTTGCAGGGGTTTGTTTGGTTTTGAGTAATCTTACTTTCACAGGACAGTACCGCAACTGTCACCGCAGTGATGACTTACGTCATTAAGAGTCAAAATACGACAGAAGTAAATATTGCTATTATGTCAAGAGACAAGTATCCCAGGGTCACACACTGTCTCTCCCTGTCATTATTCCCTGTGTCAGAAAATGGGGAATATCAGATAATGCAGCCAGGGGAAGGACAACAAAAATGAGAGAATTTGAATGTTTTCCCTGTTCTAAGTTGTCTGTAGTTACTAATTTCGTTTTCATTTCAGAATCAAATTCTCCACCCCTCTTAAACCTCAGAGATTAACTTTCAGTTATGTAGAGGGAAAAAGTCTCTTCATCAGATTTAACTGTCTGATCAACAGGTTCAGTTAAGCATTAAAGCTTTGTACTTCAAGCTAAACAGTGCACTACAGTATATGTTCTCGTTTGGTATAAATAAGTATGGATTACCTTATATAAACAAGTCTAAAATTCTTAGCTTCTTTACAGTACCAATAGCTCTGACAGCAGCCAGACCCAGAGAACAGACCTGCTCCCTTTCTTTTAGTCTGACCTGAGACTTTAGTAAAAGTGACCTGCATGGCTGCTGTCTTTGTGCTCACTGATAAACACACAACATTTTTTTTAATCTACAGGAAAAAATATTAATTACTCCCACTATAAAATTAAATTAGATAAATACATAATGTAGAAAAATACTCTTCAGGAGCAATAGTATTTATCCATCATTTTAACAACAGAGTATCAGTGAAAAATTCGCTGTGTTTGACTTTTTGCTGCTAATTCTGGACCAGCAAGTTTGCAGCCCATCTTCTACTCTTCTAGACTTACATTTCAGTGAAAGGAAAATGCTTGCAACCTATAATAAAATTTACTTTGAAACTGAGCATTAAATATTTGAATTTGTAAATCTGACTCCATTTAATTTAGATAAAAGTGTAACTTCTGTTTATAATTATACCATTAATATATGAGTATTATTCCTATCATATTTTTTGTAGTGGTTTAAATGTAAAAAATTTTTAAAATAAACCACATTAAGGATCTTCTTGGTTATACTTAGCTTTTCCTTAGCTCTTCCTTTAACACAGAATCAGAGATGTAATAATCTTGCCTTCTATTCCTCCTAATAAAATGAATTTTATATTAAAATTAAGTAATGCTAAAATCTAACAAGGTGTGTTTTATGTGGACTCATTAACCTTAGTTACATATAGAACAACCCAAAATTTAACCATGACCACTGTCTACTTACGAAGTTCTCTAGTGAAATTTCGATAAATTATTCCTGTCATTTCAAAATTTCCCTTTTAGGACTCTACGAAATTCTCATCTCATTAGTGAAATTTCTTTTTAAAATGTATGTTTTATAGAATTTTCATTTTATAGCCAGTAAGATTTTTCTGATACATTTTGCAAAAATAATTATTGTAATCATTTTCTCTAATAAAACAATGAAATAAAATCTACCCTAGAAAGACATATACCCTAACATTTACGTTTGGTGATTACCTTTCTTGAGAATTAAGCTGCTATCTGTAGAAGCAAAAATCAATATTTTCTTTCTTCTACAGAGCTATATCGGCTACTTTAAAATCTCCCTATGTTTGCACATAAATATTCTCGAAGAGAAACTAAATCAACTAACATTTGTAGTTACCTAGCTCCTTTGCAAAACATATTATGCACTTAGAATGAATTCAGTTTAAATCATCATCCTAGCCACACAATTAAATTCTATAAGCTTCCTTAACCCTCAGCTCAGACTATCCTAATCTCTAAAAGAAAGCAATGCCAGATGGCCAAGAACAACTGTTAAGAATCAGCAGGCCACGGAGAAATACCTGAATCCCTTAGTGATACGCCGGAGAAACACCTTCTGTTTCAACTCACTGCTGCGCCCCACTTAGATCAGTTTGCTTTGCAGAACTCATGTGCGATCCTTCCACATTAACTAATATACATGATACTAATTTTCAAAAACTATACTTTATTGTCATTAATCTAATTCACAAGCACTGAATTCTTGCTGGGCAGAAACAATGCACCACCGCTCTGTCATAGTTATCACAGCGACCGTATGTTTACTGCATAACAACAGAGAGAATCCACTAACCGCTGTACTTCTCCATCACCTTCAAACCTATACGTGTGTATATATATAAAATATATAAAATATGTTCCATATAAAAATAATGTGTATAATATATAGTATACATATAAAATTGGTCTTCAAATATATATGAGCTGGCTGCCCAACTGAGGGAGTAGTACAGCTCCCTGCCCCATGAGGGACAGATTAGGTCCCAGTCTTCTTCTCTGTGTCAAGAAGCAAATAAGGGGAAAAGATTCCTCTTTTCCTACAGCTGAACATCCTTCTCTGGGCCAACACCAAGAATCATTCAAGACAACTGTGCCCAGCAGTCTGGGGTGCCAAAGGATACCACCAGTCCTCATTTTCAGAGGAAGCATCTCAGAAACAACATTTTGCTATGGCAGAAGAACACCTTCCATGAGACGGGCTTTCTGCTACTGCAGGCTCAGAACAATGTGGCTTTGTGGCAAGCAAGCTGGTCAGCTGGATTGCCTATTGCAGCTGTACAGCTGCTAGGCTGGCACCTGTTTAAAGACTCCCTAAACCACAGTTTTTCCACCTCTGTTTCCAGTTGCCTAAATTGGTTCCTGTATAAAAAAACAAAACAAAACACCTCTTGCCTTTGTTAGAAGATAACAATGTGGAAATGACCTCCTCGCCTCTGAAGACCAGGAGTCTCATTCTGCTTTGAATTACAGGTTCAGGAAATTTTATGCTTAAAAAAGAGTCTTCTCTTTTTGAAAACAAGTCACCTGGCATTACAACAGATGATTGTCACTGGTCAGGAGTAGGCCACAACTTCACGTTTTTGGATTTGGGTTTCTTAGCAGAAATTCAGAATGAAGCAATGAGAACGGGCAAACTTCAAGAGCAGTGTGGCCAGTAGGGCAAGGGAGGGGATTCTCCCCCTCTACTCTGCTCTGGTGAGACCCCCTGTGCTGTGTTGTGTCCAGCTCTGGGCTCCCAACATCAGAAGGACATGGACCTGCTCGAGTGGGTCCAGAGGAGGCCACAAACATGACTGGGGAGCTGGAGCACCTCCCTTATGAAGACAGGCTGAGAGAGTTGGGGTTGTTCAGCCTGGGGAAAGAAGGCTCTGGGGAGACCTTATAGCGGCCTTCCAGTACTTAAAGGGGCTACAGGAAGGATGGGGAGGGAATCTTGATCAGGGAGTGTAGGGATAGGACAAGGGGTAACGGTTTTAAATTGAAAAAGGCTATCCTCTTTCACTTTAGATAGATTAGATATAAGGAAGAAATTCTTCCCTGTGAGGGTGGTGAGGCCCTGGCACAGGTTGCCCAGAGCAGCTGTGGCTGCCCCCTCCCTGGCAGTGTCCAAGGCCAGGTTGGACGGGGCTTTGGGCAACCTGGGCTAGTGGAAGGTGTCCCTGCCCATGGCAGGGGGGTGGGACTAGATGAATTTTAAGGTCCCTTCCAACCCAAACCACTCTATGATTCTGATTCATTCTAGCATGCATTTCCATGAGTTAGAAGAGATGATAATGTTATTCATTTGAATGGCTCAAGACAATAAAATAGCCTGCTTAAAAAAATAACTAACTAGCAAGGCTGCAGTCCTCTGGAATGATGCATAAGAACATCAAGACTGGCATGCAAAATTGAGTACGAGCCAGATGAAGTGAAGAAAGGGGGACTTCTGAACAACTTAAACCAGGCTGGTGGATCAAATTTCTGTTGTAATCTATTTTGAAAAGTACCTGATATCTTGCATTTAGCATTTTTCTATAATCTCTGAGATTCACCATTCCTGAGTATCATTTTCATTCTGTACAGCCTGGTTCATACAAAAAGCCCTTTTAGAATATTAGACAGTGATGTGGTGACAAATTTTAGTAACAGAAAGAAAAGTAGTATAAGCCTCACAACAAAGGACATGGTGGGGAGGGTGTAAAGGGGATTAAGAGTTAAGAGTAAGAGTTGAAGCAGCACAGAGCACTAGAGGACTGTTCCAGATGGTAGGCTAGTTTTAACCTCAGAAGCAATGTGTGTATATAAGTCCAGTGAGAGCTGAGCAGACAGAAATGGGCATGAAGATGAGGTCTGAAATATTTTTGTGAGTTCAAGGAATGGAAAAATGGACTCTGATGCAGAGTCAAGAAGATTGCTGCTGGGGAAGGAGATAAAAGTAAAGAAAGATATTGCAACTAAGGAGGTGAGGGGTAAGAGATACCTGATCACAGGGGACATGAGTAATAATATCAGAAAAAAGCTGTTCCAAAGGTAATCACAACATATAGCATATGAAAAAAATACTTCCAGGCTGTCAAAGTAATGCAGCATTGGGTCAAATAGCCAGCTTGATATTAATCTAGTGTGTTCAAAGTGATTTATTCCAGAAATAGTTAAGGCAACTTTCTGGTAGGGTTTGTGTACAGAAAAAAAAAATCACAGTGAACTTTGATCAGATGTTCTTCAATGACCAGTTCTACCCTTCTATTTAAGACACAAGTTCAGTAATTGTATCAATTCAGTCTATTACTGATAAAAGCTCATTGTTGCATGAGTGGTCCAACACCGTACCAAATCTCCCATTAACTCTTGCTCTTAAAGGTTATTTTAGGAAGTAGGTCAAGACAGAGAAGCTGCTAGTAAGCCTCCTGATTTGAACAATGATACCTCTATACCAGAGGTAGCTATCTGAACTAGATTGTTAATGCCCCTTTTTTCCAAAATAAATCCAGGGATGGTGCTTTCACTTATTTATGAAGCATACTATGTATTTCAGGATCAGAGCTATGAATGATTTTGTTCTTGTGTCCAAGCTTTGCAACCACCAGGAAAGCAGTGACCTTTGATTTCAAACCAAGCAAACCATTTCATATTGGGCTATATTCATGCACATTCAACACTTCAGTTACCCTGTGATTTCCTCAAACAATGCTGTTCACTCAAGGATGCCTTGCTGCCAGATGACTTAACTTTTCCTCTCTCCTTTGTACATGAAAATACTTTGCTCAAAGTAACCATTATGCTTTTAACTTGCTTGCTGAGGCATCGTTACAACTCCTCATGCCTCTTGGCTGATGGAGAAAAATCAATTTTGATCCCTCAGAAGCAAGTGCAAGTCTCCAACTTCACACACCAAGTGCAGCTGAAACCGAATCCAGATTAATTCACCATTCCAGTCATTTCACATTTGTGCTGATACCTTAAGAGGTTAGAACATATGTGATTTACTGTTTTTAATTGGAGAAGTGCGACAGACATGAAAAAGCAGTTTGTCAAATGAAGTTTACAAAAAAACAAATGAGATTTATGGTGACAATGAGAACGTACTTCAAATTTAAACCTGCAACTTAATGGAACATGAAGTATTACAACAGAATGCAAAAATCCTGCCACTGCAGGATTTTAATGCTACAATAATTCTGCTCTTCCTTAAAGGGCAACAATCCTGCCTTTTCTTAGATAACACAGTTTAAAACAGATATTAAAACATCAAGTTTGAGGAACTACTGCCAAACCCACAGTAAGCAGGTAGTAATAAAGATACAGAAAGCATGTACATTTTCCCAACAGACACAAGTTTAACACTGAAAATATTCCAAGCAGGTATGAGAGAGAGAGGGAGGGGAGGGGGGAACTTACTGTACTGCTTCAAAGATGCACTATACATATAATGTAGCACTACAGGATACACTAACAAATGAAGGCAACTGAAAAGGCAGTACTCACCCAAAATATTAAATTGAAAAGGAACATCATGTATTTCAAACAACACAGGCAGCCTCTTGCCATGTTGCACTTCTTAAATTCTAAAAGGAAAACAAAGGATAGATCCAGGTAAAAGACCACGTATTTGCTGCCTTTGGGTGCACTGTATTTGTCACTTTTTACGCCAGTCCCAGTCCCAACGCCGGTCCCGGTTCCGACCCCAGTGTGGCTCTGTGTGCGTGATCCCGTTGTACCATAGAAAGCTCCAGCAGTAAAACCTCGACCAAATTGCCTCCCTGAGGTAGAAGGTTTAGCAAAATCTGAGTCTTTGCTATCCAAAGATGGACTCCGGTGAATTGAAGAATCCTCACTACTTGACTTCTCCATGATCTCTCTTTTCACAGTTGTCAGATTTAATGTATAGCATCTCTCAGCATTAAATGCAGTGCCTTGAAAATGTCACAGTGCGATAAGAGCTGTCTGTGTTTTGCTTCTCTTTTTCTTCGTACATAAATCAGATAATCACTGCAGAATTTATTCACTGCAGAATTTATTCACTGCATTGTTGCTGGCTTTATTTTTCATAGCAATGTAGGCTGTACTCTGTCTATCTGTAGCATGGATTTATACATTAATATCCCATGCAAGAGCATACTCATCATTTATCCTGATGAATCACTTATGCAGAACTTCGATTTTTATTCAAAAGAGCCATAAGATCTTTCTCTCTACCCCTAGTCTATAGCCCTCTAATCTATAGGCAGCAGATGGTCCTTGCATCCATTTCCAAAAAGCTTCTGCAGTACACCTGGGTGACTCTCCTCGAGCCGGAGCACTTTGCTTGCTCTCAGCTTCCCTCTCTGTGTCTTTCTGACTCTCTCTCACATGCTGTCTTTTTTCTTTCCACCCATTTGCAGTATCTCATTCAGTAACCAGCTATCAGAGCACACTCTGTGTTTCACTGCTGTTGCCGTGAAATCATCAGCAACTGCAACCACTGGGCATTTCCCACAGAAATCCCTGACCTAACTATCAGTAATAAATCCACCCTCCTGCTCGCTCCTCCCCTCTGCTTCCCATTGAGCCAGTTAGCAGAAGCCTTCTCCCACAGAGCACGCCTCCATGACATAATATCTTTAATAGGATTAGAATCTCTTGACTATACAAGTGCACAACAGAAAATCTCTTTAAATGTCAAGTACTGTTTAGCTGTTTATGAGCTAGAACCGTGAGACAGTGATACTCCTTTAATGCAATAAAATACTGGAAAAGTACGGATTAGATAGACAGGTGTTAACCTCTCCCTGATCATTAAATTAACAGCGACTTACATTTTTGTTCTGGCTTAACCAAATGCCACGGGACAGGGAATAGACACTGGAATAGACTATCACCCAGCATACACTGAATAGGCACATGTCTCAGTTATACGTGCACATAATGTGACGCCATCACCTGTGATATAATTAACTATAACCAGAAAAGCAGACCTGCTGTCTCTTACAGGGTCATCAATCAATTCTTAAAACTCTTGAAACACAAGGATATCTGAACCTGCAGCTATTTAACTCTATTTAACTAGTTTGTCAGAGATTGTCCTTGTGTATGGCAGTAAGTCATCTGACATCGCAGGTAGACTGTTAACTAAAAAAGCTGACACAAACGCCACGTTTCTTTTCCAGATAGTAGCACAGCATGCCTGCTAGGACTCTGAAACAGAGAAGGCACAACCACGCACGTGTGCCTGTGCATATGTGTGTAAAGTGCCTGGAGGGGAGGAAGAGAAATACTTCAGGTCACGCCTGGTGCTTCCACATTCGTCATTTTGTCATAAGCGTAAAAGTAGCACACTGATGGTGCAAAGTGATACAGCAAATTTAAAATGCAGGTTATTCTTTACTTTTTGTAAAGAAACCATACTAGGAGGCCACTGTGAAAGAAATACAGCTACCAGGAAAAGCAAAAATTATGCACAATTTTCAAATGACACTTTCACATGCACATTATAATACACTGTTAGTTATTTATAAGGTATCCTTGTGAGAAAAGACAATATAGCATTTATTCAACCTTAGATATCTATGCCCCAAAGCCCCTTAAAATTCTGCAATCAGAATCAACACCCTATAGCAGTGCTGTATCTTTCTTGACAGGCTTTTTCTGAGAAAAGATCCCTCCACCATAAAGTACTTTGTGCCATGAAATACCCAGTATTTCCATGTGTAATACCTTTCTCTCACGTATTTTGCTCTAGAATAACATTTTAACAACAGGCAGGTCCAAGCCTGTATTTAAGTGTTTATTTACTTTGCTTTTCAAAACTACCTGCATCAAATGTGTCCATCAGAAAGGCAACTGCATGATGACCACTTAGCAGTGTATACGATAGCAGAAAAGGATACACACAAAACACCCAAGTAAAAAAAGATAAATTAGCAGTGACCAAAGTAGAGTGGGATATTTTTATACACATCTATGGTGCACATACAAACTTCAATGTGAGCAATCATCAAGAACCAACTTTCTCAGGAACAAACATGGAAGGGACCTGTAGACACCAAAGCCAGCAGGGTAAGTCGCATTCAAACAGAAGGAAAATGACTAAGCATGGTTTTAGAAGTCTGAAAAAGTCTTCCATTTAAAATTCACTTACTGGCGGTAAAAAGTTGTGCCACTGCAATCCTATGCTGCAGCTAGATACTTTCAGTGGGTTTTACTTGTCACACAAAATTGAGCTCTGAGAGAAAAAATTATGACCACACACAAGCGTTTCAAAGCATTTTTTTCCTGTTGCACCCATTGATTTGCCATAAAATTTACAATGATGTAGGCTAGCTTCAGAAAAAAAAAAAAAAGAAAAAAAGCTGTGCATCTGTGAAAACTAATGCAATATAAATATTTGCCTTAGCTTCCCATGTTAAGTTACATGACAATAATAATTAATCCACTCTCCTGCAGGTTAAAAAACTGAAAGAATATTTTGTAATAAACAAAAAATCTCCACAAATCCTGTCAGAGTGTGTAAATAGTGGAAACATTTCTACTGGTCGTTGAAAAACGCAGCAAACACAACTGTCTTACTGCCATACACAAGCTTTTTTTTTTTCCAAGTTTCCATTATTAGACCTTACTGATGTTTTACAGTTTCCTATTTTTGCCTTCAAATACTACAAAAGATTAGGGTTTTTTACCACTACCTGTAATGCACCTTCCATTAAGAGTTCTCCATGACGGGTCTACATCACAGTTTATACTTCAGAATGAACAAAGACACATGTACAACCAACAGAGAGCTTCAAACTCCAAGCCTGAGCAACAAGCACTAGGGCAAGCACAGTTCCAGACCAGCCTCCCCTCCCAGTGCGTACAGAGGAAACATATGACCCTCCTACATTTGTGCTGTTGCCACCAGGGAGAATTTACAAGCCTCAGTAAACTTCTGTCACTTGAATTTGTGGCCTTGGGGCAGCTTTACAGATTAGATGCCACTTCCTCCTGCTGGAACTCTAACTCAGTATTTATGTAGCTCAGTTAATAAATCACACAGAACTGCTTATTTGCTATAAAAAAAAAAAAAAAAAAAAAAAAAGCAATGAAAAAGCTGCGACCAGTTTTATCCAGCCGTGTTTTGACTAGTCATTGCACTTAAACTTTGCTTCTGACTGAGACTCCAGTGGTAGTTGGTGCTGCAAGGCCATTTCACAGCACCTTACAGTGGTCCCACCTGACAGTGTACCTCAGCACGGCAACAAACACATTTTGCTTCACTACAGATCTCACCTCTTTTTAAGTAATTAGGGCATGAAAAACATTCAAAAGCTCACTCTGTACTTCATTAATCTTTGATTACTGAATCACAGAATTTTGTTGCTGAGAGATGTCTCCACATCAAGAAAATCATTTCAGTCCCACATACAAATGCCTGGGGCAAGGCAACGAACATCAGTTCATTGCATCTAAATGGCTCAGCCAACTCTTAGGGGTAAGAATTTAGGCCGTTTTCAGATACCAGGTATGAAAATGGATGTCACAATGGGTGCAGCAGACAAATGGAAAGGAAGGGTATTAGCAATGAGGTTCAAACATCATAGGCTGGTCCTACTGAAACTGATTTACTTGGTTCCCTCCTCCTAACAGTCCACCACAGTCCTCAAAATACAGATCCCAACAACTTCAGTTTTTATTGGAAGTCACAAAATATTTAATATTTTTTTCTCAGCCCTTAGTTTTATCTCACCAGAACTTCTGTGCTAATTACGCCCAACTACAGTGCTCCTGAACCCCTCTGTTTCTGCCCTGTTCGGCTGCTGCAAAACAGAGCAAAAGCTGACCAAGTTCATACACATATTTATAACCATGTATTTATAAAGACATAATACAGATATAAAAGGTATTTCTGCAATATATAAAAATTATGCTTATTTTTCCCCCTTGTAAAAGTTCCAAATCCATTTTACAAGACATTCCCCATAAATGATCTTGCTGATCCAGTGAGGAAAGGGACTACAGCGGGCAAGAACAGGAACAAACACTGAAAGCTGAGCAAAAACATCTTAAGCTTTTGCTATGGTCCCCCATGATTCCTGAATATGAAATGTGAAACTCTAGGAGTTTTTAACAAGGGAAAATAAAAACTCCAGTCATCACAATATATGAGCCATTTTACAACTTATTATATATTTTACCTTGCTATTTCTATTATGTAGGCTAGTACTACAGTCACCACGCTAAATATGGGGAACGCGAGGAGCAAGACATTTGCTGAGGATAAATAGGAAATTGCTGGCAGAGAAGCAAACTGAACCTGTGCCTCACATGGCCTCGGATAGTACACTAACCATTGCACCACTCTCAATTATTTTTAGAAATCATGAGTTTTAGTAACCCTGCCACATGACTTCAGCACAATAACTGAGCCCTGCAGAGAGACAAACAAATGCATACACTATCAAGTGTTCGAGGGATATGGTTCTTAAATTCATTCTCTTCTTTTGAATTACATTGACCAATTATACAAGCCTTCCTCGGGGTACACTAGGAAGACAAAGAACAGAGATTGCAGAGTATGAACTCAGTGACTACACCCCTCCTGTCACTGCTCTGAATATTCTGGGAGGCCATGAGAAGGAGATATGGAACAAGAGTTGGAAAGAATAGTTTATGACTCTGGCATACAGTAGTATAGATGAAAGCTCAGATTAAGAAGCCCCACACAACTGATTTTGGAATAAAAGGGAAAAGAATATCCAAGAAACCAAACTGAAATTAGTATCACATGAGAGACAAAACCATGGAGTTCTCAGGACTTCAATGCTCCTGGTTCCACAACAAAATGCTTACAGACTCCAGCAAGTCAAAATACCTGAACTTCCCAGGGCTCCCAAGGCTGCAGGATTTATAAACAAAAACCTGGATGCTCCGAGGGTTGTATCCCACATCCTGAGGCCTTCCAAGCTCATACTGAATTTGTCCACCAGGACCCTTTCCACAGAGCTGCTCTCCAGCCAGATAGGTCCCAATCTGTGCTGCACTCCTGGATCATGTTTTCCCAGGTGCAAGACCTTACTTACACTTGTCATTGTTGAACTTCATAAGGTTCGTGTTAGCCCACTCTTCCAACCTATCCAGGTCTTCCTGCAGGGCAGCTCTCCCTTTCAAAGTGTCCACATCCCCACTCAGTTCTTATTCTGCTTTTCTATTTCAGATTCAAAATTTGGTCTCTGAAACATTCAACATTTCAGAGCCTATCAGGAAAACCTTGTAGTTTAAATTTTTATCTTACCTGTAGGAGGAAAGGGGTTTTTCTCATTACAACAGCATTAGTTGAATACTGATTACTCATACAATCATCATTAAGCCCATCTTCAAGTCAGGACTCCTTGTAAAGAAGCTAACATAAGCCAGACCAAGCCTTGGCTATCAGTGATGCAAATAAATGTGTAGTCTAACTGCTGTCCCCTCCCAGTATGCAAAAAAACATATGCAGAGAAGTGCTTTTTACTGTACACACTGAGGAAATGAGATCAAAGGAGTAGAAAGCTGTCAACCATGGTCAGGAAGGCATATCCCCAATATCCCCATGGGATGAAACATCACAAATCAGATCTCCAAAACCATGCTTTAAAAATTGGAAGACCAAAAAAAGAAAGCAGGGGAGAGGAAGTGAGAAGGGTTCTTCTTATTTACCACCTATTTTTTGCAGAGGTAAGGTACATGATCTGAATGCTCCTCTTCTACTCCCACTTTAAATGACAGTTTAGGTTTTTACATCTTCCATATTGACTACAGATTGAAGAAAGCCAGCAAATAGCAGAAGCCTTTTCCCTGTCATGAGAAATGGCATCTCTTCTTCCTCTTGGACAGTGTAGGAGGACTGTAGAATGCACCCTCAGTCAGTTTGCAGATGACACCCAGTTGGGTGGGAGTGTTGATCTGCTCGAGGGCAGGGAGGCTGCAGAGAGACCTGGACAGGCTGGAGCCATGGGCTGAGCCCAACTGGGGGAGTTTCAATGAGGCCAAATGCCGGGGGCTGCCCTTGGGCCACAACAACCCCCAGCAGCGCTACAGGCTTGGGGAGGAGTGGCTGGAGAGCTGCCAGTCAGAGAGGGACCTGGAGGGTGACTGACAGCCGGCTGAACAGGAGCCAGCAGTGTGCCCAGGGGGCCAAGAAGGCCAATGGCATCCTGGCTTGTGTCAGCAATAGCGTGGCCAGCAGGGACAGGGAAGGGATCTGACCCCTGTACTCGGCACTGGTGAGGCCGCACCTCTATTTCTGTGTTCAGTTTTGTGCCCCTCACTACAAAAAGGACATTGAATGACTCGAGCGTGTCCAGAGAAGGGCAACGGAGCTGGTGCAGGGTCTGGAGCACAGGTCTGATGGGGAGCGGCTGAGGGAACTGGGGGGGTTTAGTCTGGAGAAGAGGAGGCTGAGGGGAGACCTCATCGCCCTCTACAGCTCCCTGACAGGAGGGTGCAGAGAGCTGGGGGTGAGTCTCTTTAACCAAGTAATAAGCGATAGAACAAGAGGGAATGGCCTCAAGTTTCACCAGGGAAGGGTTAGACTGGATATTAGGAAGCATTTTTTTACAGAACGGGTTGTTGGGTGGTGAAATGGGCTGCCCAGGGAGGTGATGGAGTCCCCATCCCTGGAGGTGTTTAAGACGAGGGTCAACATAGCACTGAGGGATCTGGTGTAGTTGGGAACTGTCAATGTTAGGTTAATGGTTGGACTAGGTGATCTTCAAGATCTTCTCCAACCTAGAAGATTCTGTGATTCTATGACTTCATTAATACATGAACTCTTCTAACCATGTCCAGTGCGTACAGGTCCCTTCAACAAAATCAGGTGGATGTTCCACAAGCTCTATTCTAAAGAGGCTGTCTTTCACCAGCAGTCTGCTGTTCTGAATTAACTGACAGCTGGTGTCTATGCACTAGCAGAACTCTCAAACTTAAACAAATTTTTAAAAAACCCTCATACAAATGGCTCCATATGAGGAAAGAACCAAGAGAATGTTGCGAGCATGCATTTTTAAAAGGTAGCACACATCTCTAAAACATGCTCAGTTACACTATGAAGGAACATTTCTAGGCACATTCCTTTCACAATTGAGTGAATTCTTTCATTGCTAAAATATTCATTTTTTGGCACTTAAGCATAAACAGGTGTGATTCCATAAATGGGGACATTTAAAACCACTGCATCAGGGCTGGCAGAGACCCAGATGTCTACAACAGGCAGCAAACTTACATCATTATTTTAGGCTCCCTTCCCCACTAACTCATCACCAGTCCCAGCCTCCAATTTAAGACATCACTGAGAGTGCCAGACTGATTGCCTTACTGGAGACCCATCACCCCAGAGATGTGTCAGTTATCAAAAGGCTGTTTACCAGCAGCATTTCCAAACAAAACCTGATCCCAGGTTCCACCTTCAGGTCAAAAAGACACAGCTTTCACAAAGGAGTCAAAACTGTCAAATGAATTAAGCACCTGCCCTGAGCCAGCAGCCTCACAGGTGACAACTGTCAGCACAGTAGGCCAGGCTCAAGACACAAGGTTTCCCTCTGCTGAGCCCCCAGCATCACCCAGGGCATAAATGTCTGAAAAGAAGAGTGGGATCTAGCCTCAATAGCCATTCAGTCCCCAGCCTATCCCAGACCTCCCTGAGGTCTACCAACTGTGGTAACAAGCTACATTGCCTAACAATTCCCCACACATACCTCCTTTTGTCTTTCATGGGAGATGCTCCTGAATTCACGAGTAACAGTTTTTGAATAATTCAAGATAACTTGCACATACCTTAAGTGTATAGCAGAGCTTTTCAAGTTCTGATCAAACCACTGCATAAGAGCCAAATTTCATCCTGCTGGTTTGGGCTGGACTCTTTTCTATGGCTTCCAACAAACTTCCACAACATTTAGCCAGAGCAAAGGCCACAAACTCTTTCCTGTCATGAAGCTCTTTATATTTATAAAAACAATCCAATCTAAGCATCTGCATCTGCCCTTGCAATAAAGCTTATCTACCTCACAATAAAGCTTCTTGCATGTTGTGTGCTGACACTGTAGGATATGGTCAACTTCAACATTAAAAATAGGATGCGCCTGTAATGTAACAGTCATGCAATTAATGCTTTTTGCTTTGCCAACAACAAAGTCAGATTTAAATCCCAAGAGGAGGCAGATACTTTAGCCACCTTACTCATCTCACAAGAATGAGTCTAAATGGTTCTCATCTATTCTGCATGAGACACAAGAAAGGGTGTAAAAATGAAACCAAGGTAAACCTCTTACTATAATCCAGCAGGTTTATGTAACGGTGCTGCTGCTCATGAGCTTTGTGATCAGTGTCACCTCTTATTACAAGAGTGTGACAGATTTAAAATAACAAAGGAGGAAAAGAAAGACAAAAAAAAATCAGAGTAAGGTTTGATGTGATCCTGTCTGTCAAGCCACAAAAGCACATGCAGCAGTTCAATTACTTGATTTAGAGTAGGAGCTACTTAACTTTTTACAGTGTATTAATTAATAAGCTTTTGTAAAGGCAAAATAATGGAAAAACATAGTTTTATGACCTTATCTGCATTAAGGAGGACTCATTTACACTTGATGAGAATGCTGTGTGCTAGCAGCAATACCAGGCATTCAGAGCCTAATATGGGGTGTAAAGAATGGATACAAGCATGTTTGACTCCTTCCCAAAAGCCAAGCCCACATTCACTTGAGTTTTGAAAAAGTTTATTTGTACCATCAGTGTCTCTCAGAGATAAGAAAACCAATACCCTTGATCAGCAGCCAGAAACCAAGAACCTTGCAAAAATTCCTCATAGTGGCATCTGAAAGAACAAAAAAGTGGGGTTTGGAGGGGAAAACTACTTGTGTCATTCAATCTGCTCTGATCTACTTAAGCGTGTAACAAGTATGCAGTAGTTACAATATGAAATATCAATTGGCCTTTAGAAGCAGCACTTTGTTAATTCATCACAGGCAGATATTTTCCATTTAAAAATTAATTGGGACAGTGGCATTTGGTTTCAGAAGCAACCAACATGATGCTTCATGCTATGCTCTGCAGACTGGTTCAGAGGAATCTATCAAATATATAGCCATAAGTGCTTAGTAAATGGTGTCTATCTAGACTGGTTTTTAAACAAAATGAACTAAACTAAAATGTAATCCCACATAAGGGTAGACAGTGCTAGTCTGGGTCCAAATATGCCTTGTAGGAGCCAAATTTGATGCCCATAGAGATGATATGTATATGATCCTTCTCTCTTCTCGCCTAAATGTGCAAGTTTAGACTAATTTCAAACCTAACCTAATTTACTGAAAAGGCTTTCCAGAATTCCTTCCTTCAGAAGAACAAGATAACAGTTTATCTGCAGTGATATAAACCATGTGGTGATGTTTTGTTTGCTTTTGTTGTTGTGTAAACCCTATAATCTCAGTGTCTATAAAAGAGATCTGTACAGGTTTGGACATCAATGCCCCTAACATAAAAGATACTTTCCTCCCTGGATTTTATCCAGCCTATGGGTTCTCCTCTGTGTTATTTTTCTCATATGCTCATTTCTTATGTTGCATTAGTCCTTTTCCTGCCAAGCATCTGACCAGAAGAAACACAAAATTCTCTCAGGCCACCCAGACACTTTTCCAAAGAGTTTTATGAACTCATCATTCTATCCTGCATCTGAAACCCAACTTTCCTAAACTGACTACATCTCAGTCTTCTCCTCCCCCACCTCCTCTGTGCTCTTGGTTTTATTACAGGATTCTCTTGTGTAGTACTTAGCATTCAGAAACTGTCATACTAAGTATTTATCAGTAATGGGGTTACTCCCTTCTACAATCATGAAAAGATTCTGTATGTTTGTCTCATTTTGAAGAAATACTAAACTCAAATACACAGCTTTAAACATGATTCCAACCAAATCCCGACTGCATAAATGGCACTGTGAAATCTCATGTTTCTTGTATTCCAAGGCTTGCTAAATCAAGTCAGCTCATTTCCCTGTGTTTTCTTCTTTTAAATCAGCTAGAACACTTTCTGCACTGTACACTGAAAACAAAGGTTAAGAAATTGTAACTATGGTAAGAAATTTGGCCTGAGACAATAAAGAAGAAGAAAAAAAACTCTTCTCACTCTCTGACAGCTGTACCACTGGAAGTCTGTAAGTTTAAAGGAAGCAAAAAGCAATAAAAGCTTAATCAATAATCAGGAGTTACGGATCTTTGAACATACAAAAGGAACAGAGCTGATGAATTGCAAAGTACGGTTTCTCTTACTACACAGAATATTTTTCCAAACAGAATGATGCTTTGCACCTGTCCTGTGGTTCGATGCCAGGTTTATGTATTACGCTGCAAAAAAGACTAAGAAAGTGTCTTGATCATTTCCAGGAAACCTTATTCCAGTTCAGTGCCTCCCAAAGAATGCCTATCACTATTCTCTAGCACTTTTAGCTCCATTTATGCAGATGTCTCCATTTTGCCTCTACCTAATACATCTGCTATGTTTATATAGTCTCTCTCAAATATCGATGATCTCTAACTGAGTCTAAAAGACTACATCAATACCAAGCTGTAGGCGGGGAGGTGGGAGGGGGGAGTAATGAATTCTTCCCTATGAATTGTTCCCTAATGAATTGTTCCCAGGAACCAGAGCCTTCAAAATGTCTATCATAAAACTATCTTCATACATTTTAAACATCCTTCGTATTTAAGATCTGGTTATTTTTATTTTAATATAAAGAACAAATACTTAAAAGCCAAAGAATCCAAAAGAGATTTCTACAGAGTCTCCTGCATTCTCAAGCAGTGAAAAAAACCACAAAACCAGATTACTTAAGGCCTGACATGGTACACTGCTACATTATTGCTGCAAAGTTCTATCAACCAGATTCCATCTCAGATTTCACAAGCACCAGCAGCTCTTATGCACAATCTGTAAACTGCATTCTTAAAGCAACCAGGGACCCTTCAACATGAAAAGCCAGATACTTCAATACTGTGAAATCTTAAAGGATTGACTTCTACTATAGAAGATAAAAGAGACGTGTTTAGGGACAAAATTCCAAATAAAGATACCCTCAAGAGATGCTAAATGATATTTTGAAATGAAGCTTTCAGCTCACAAAATGTTAATATCAGGGCTTTAGGCAGACACTAAGGTCAGGACAGATGTGCTGCCTAACACCTAAAATACTCTTTCACTTTCCAGCAGGCTAAACCATGTCTTCCAATAACTAAAAGGCAGTTACAGATGATGGTGGCACTTCATTCACAAGGGCAACAGAAACAAGTTGCTCAGGGGAAAATTTGGTCTTGGATATAAGGGGAAAAAAAAACAACCCTTCAGTGGGAGAACAATTAAGCATTGGAATAGATTACTTAGAGAGACAGTAAAATTTCCCTCACTGTAAGTATTCAAGACTCAGCCTGACAAGGGCCTGGATAACCTAAACGGGGGCCCTACTTTCAACAGAAGGTTGGACCACATGATCTCCAGCATCTTCTTCCAACATAGACTTTGCTGTGATTCTAATATTTTGTCCTAATATCCAAAACTTGAGTATGTCACTGACCCCAAAGATGGGCTGTGCGAGTCCCTATCACAGCATAACACCTCCCCAGAGTGCAAAACAGTGGCACTGAACTCCACAGTGAAGAGGTCTCTAAGGGCAGAGTAGTAGTGACTTGCTTACAATATTAAGTACAATTGCAGGCACTAAAAAAATGGTAAATTGAAATTGCTATCACTCTGTTGAGGAGGGAAGAAAATGTGTTTCTTATCAGTAGCTAGATGTGACAAATTAGCAATGTCCTCATCCTATCAACTGAGCATCTACATATCATAAAGCCTGTCTGACCCATGTAAATTAATTTGGTAGTTATCCTTTCTAATATGTTACCAACTACTGTCTTCTCGAAAAACATGTTTAATAGAAGAAATGACACAACAAATTCCAGTCTTTCCCATCACCATGTTCTGCTTTTTTTTCCCCTACCGGAGTGTGAATCCCATACAGGGGTGTATTTGTGAGAATGCAGGACCTTCCCCAAGGAAAGGGCTGTAATCTATTTGCAAAAAAAAAAAGGATTAGTAATTATTTAAAGGCAATCCATCTGCCCCTAGAGATGTACCAGCTGCACAGATGAAGGGCTGGTTTAATCTCCTCAAGAGTAAATTTCTGAAAGATTCTAAATTATTTATATGGGAGAAGAAACCTTGATCCTTGAGCATAGAGATGCTGGAGTTTCTTTTGGTGTTGCCACTATGTCATGACAATGGAAAGCCGTTTAAGGACTTTAATCTGAGAAACTGATACAGTTTTAGATGCACCCATCTCCTTAACTGGGCATTATCAGCATAAAATAATGCTAGTCTAGAAAGTTGTTTCAGATACATCTTGTGTTGCAAGTCTCTCCCTACAGCTTTCCTATTGTATTGTTCTCTTTTTATAGCTCAAGTGAGGAAGAAAGGACAGTCCATGAAACTTTGCACAAAAACAATCAGTGGAGAAGAATAAGGAAAGGGGTGAGAGAAGAAGAAGGGAGAAAAGTACTTTTGCTTGCTCAGACACCTTAGTTCAGGGCATGTCAGATACTACTCTAATACGAGTGAATAAAACCTTTTGGACAGGAGTCTGACTTTAGCAGCTGTTGTTCCTTTAAGTGCTAAAAAAGATGTCAGATCGAGTATATGAATAATGTATATTGGTCTGATTACTAAAGCTTTTCATCAAAATACTGAATAAAGGACTAGTCTTTCAATGGAAAAAGGCAATTTACCAAGCAAAATGGTGCTACATCTAACCACATCCCCAAATAATCACATTAATGTTAAGAGCCTTTAACAGTTACGGACAGTCTTGTCATTGGGCTGAGCTCACCGAGATGTTTCATTCTGCAGCAGACATACGTGGTGTGTTATTTTCCTTGGGGTTTTGAAGGATTATTAGTCACATTGCCTCTAACCTCTTTGTTACGAGCTCTTCTAATGGCAAGCATTAGCATATGGAAACACCCCCTCCGCAGTGTTTTGCTGTGTCTTTACTGTGCTATATTACAAGGAACATAAAATACGAAGAAAACAAACAAACATGGCTTTGTTCCTTGGGTGCTAATAATGCTAAAGAGCTATTTTGAGGTAACTGCTGAAAGAATTCTAATCCTTTTAACTTCCCAACTTCCAGTACTCATGTGACTATAAAACACAACTAATTTGATGATCAGGCTAAAGAATCCTATGCACATACCTTCAAAGTCCTGTACATTCCTTTCATTCTTACAAAATCAAATGGATTTTCATAACCTGACATGATTTATCTTTTCAAGGCTAATCTGGGTAGCCATGCAGGTTGACAACAGCAGTTTCTTTCCACAGCAGGTGACCATATTCTATTCTAATTCTATTCCTATTCCTATTCTATTCCTAGCATTGTCTGCTGTAACTCAGAGGAAAAACAACTCGTTACAGTTCAAAATAAAAACCCATGGTATTGTTCCTACAGATTTAAAAAATAATAAGCAATTCTTCTGTTCCTAAGAGGATCGAGTCTCCCTCAGGGTTTTAAAAGTCTCATTTCAGCATGTCAGTACAGATACATGCACACTTAAAGCTGTTACAAGAGTCAAAGAAGTGGATGCACATGCAGAAAATTAGCTGAACTTCCTTTTCAAGCTCTAAAATAAATACAGCCAGCAATAAAAAAGGAATTTAGTGGTATTTTAGTTTACTTTTTTCCAGTAGAGAGGCCTGAACTGCTGTACATTTCTCTAGAGCATTTTTCTTCCCTCTTCTCCGAGTCTAAATAGTTACTGCCCATCTTTGGCTGTACCTGGGCCCCAATCTTGTCACAGTACTGCTCCACAGACACATTTCAGAAATTCATGTGGGAATGCGCATCCAATTCTAGTTTATCCTGGTGTTCTCGTTGCCTCCACACCTCCTAAACAAAACCCAAAAAAGTCTACCTCCTTGCTATAAATAAAGTTGCTACATGGCAACAGCAACAGGTTCTAGCCACTCTTCCTTCCACAAGCGACATAACTTATTTTCGCTCTGGATTTCTAAAGAAATAAGATTTATGCAACCAGGCTGTCCATCAGCTTCAGTCAAACCTGAGGGAAGGAAGTAGGCATGGTGCCACACGAGTCCTGGAAACTCAACCCAACACACAGCAGCATGTGTTTGGGGTATCAATAGCAGCAAGATGGAACAGTCTGCAAGGCTGACGTGGAGCCTGCATGAGGAACGGGCACGCACACAACTCCGGGCTTACACTCTGTGCACCATGCTCTTACCCTGCACAGCCCTATCAGAGGGACACAGAGGAGATCTTGGAGCCAGGAGAGGGTAGAAGGTGGGGAAGGGAGGGAGTCTATAACAAGCAAGTCTATAACAAGTTCAACCATAAAAGTCCAAAAGAAAACCAGAACTCATTTGTTCTGCTTTTGGCATAGTTTTAAATGGTAAAAGGCAGACCTGGAGCTGGGTGGTCACACCTTCACCTATGCAGAGTAGCCTCAAGGACACAACAGCATAAAGTGAATATTCAGAAGTCAGCTCACGGTAGTTTGACAGTTGTATTCATGAACCTTAGGCATGTGCAAAACGGCCCAGGCTCTCTCTTCCAGTGCAGGGCATTCTGTAAGGAAATCTATGGACTCTCACCATAAAGGAGTCATGACGTGACTGGACAGCAGAACCTTCATGTATTAATGAACATTTTTATTTCTATGCCTATCAGGATTAAGTAAATACTTTTTCCTTTTTGCAAACAACTGAACCTGATTCTTATGACCAGGTTGTCCCTAGAATCACAACTTCAAGCAGGAGCTAAAAGAAATTACATGCCTCATATGAGAGCCAGCCCTCTGAAGCTGACACAGTGTTTCACTGAAGACATTAGAGGGAGTTTGACTGAAGTTGTCAGCTGAGCAGCAGTCAACACGAATACAGTAACCAAAGCAGCATGGCTAGGAGGAGATGAGGCAGAGCTCACTTTAAAGCCTGTCCTCATGAAATCATTGAAAAAAGGATCACAAAATACTCAAATATTTTTGTCATTCCACATACAGCTCTTGCAGTTCTCAGGCAATGCTCAAATAGACCACTCCCAACAACATGGAGTAATTTTTTTTTTACCACAACTGTTAATTTCTACAATACACACAAAGCCACCTAAGAAAACAAAGCAACACACTCCACCCCAACAGCACTGAGTTACCCAGAACACAGTATAAATGCTAAGATGAAACTGAAGACAGAAAGTACTAGTGATAGTACAAGCTATTAAGGCGATATACAAAAATAAAGTCATAGTAATATCCAGCCATGTATGCTTATTTTTCTATTTAAACCAGCTAACAAGTCTTCAAGAGTCTAGCACAGACGTGTAAGATCCAGTCCCCACTCAATATTTTGCCCATGTAAGCATCTCTCCATGGGCTTATGCTCTGATTGAAAGTCCCCCAAATCCCCTGTGACCCTTAATTTAACTAGCGCATTACCCCCAAAATTCCTCCTCCAAGTGAAAAAAAACACCCTTGCCTAAATCTTAGCTGTGCTAATGCCCCTCTCAGTAGGCAGAGATGGGAAAAAAAAAACCAAAACCAAACCAAAATCTGTCTATGGATTGCCCCGATCCTTAACTACTTCTAAATAAATAATTAAGCCAATTTGAGGTTAAAAATTCTTTTCAGGTTAGGAAGGTGAGGCTCATTTATATCACTTTTTTTTTCCCTCCAAACCATGATCTTTAACTCAACGAGATCAAATGTACATACTACATCCTTTCATGTAAATGAGAATAATTCATGTAGCTCAATATCAGCTCTCAACTTGCATCTAGCATGGTAGAACTGAACCATTCTGCATGCTAGAGGGCCAAGGGAGGCTGTGAACAATCATAAAGAATTTGAGGAGTACCACAACAGTTATAATAAATTCTGAGCCCAGGATCATTTTCTGCTTTGCGTTTCACAGCTCTTAAATCTAGTCCCTCACTGCACTTTTTGAAGACAAGGCTGCAGTACAAAAAATAATCAATTAAGCTTTGACATCGTACAGACCTGCTTTTAGCAGGTGCTCACAATTCATATTGAAAAAAGCGATCCCTTGTTAGTGTGGTGGAGTTGCAGGGTTAAATAGGTTGCAGAGTGCCTTCTGAAAATGGTACGCAGAACGCATCATACAAAAGACACCTGCTGAGAAGAGTACTTAAGAAGTTCAGAAGACCTACCACCGAAACACACTTTCAGCGGCGCATGCTTTTCCTCACACACCTTCCATCATAAGCTGTGACATTAAGCCCCATATTCCCATAACTGAGGTGGGAAAGTTCGTTTCGTTCATTATCTGAACAGTTCTGGGTGCAATCATTTCCCATCAGTAATTTTCAAACCAATCTCATTCTATCAAGACAGGCACTTCCAGACAACAAATTTTACCAGCAGGTCATCCCAGTACCTCTAAGATGCTTTTAGAGGGCATACTGACTTATGGAGATAGGACAAAGTTTATTCTAAGCCATTTCTGCTAACAGTGTATTGTTGTTCAAGTGCAATGGCATGGGCAAGGGGTTTAAGGTGCCCCTGTCCAGTGGCAGGGGCAAGACCAAGTCCCCTGCTCAAAAGGGAGAAGTTCTAGGACCCTAGCTGCCATTTTCAGCACCACATATTGGTGTGTCTCCTCTGAGCACCTCTCTCCCCACTTCTCTTTAGGATATATGCTCTAGACAGCACACATGTTCCTGATTTACCAGTCCTTCGAGTTTAATCTTATTTTATCTTCTCTTTATGTATCTAAACCCACTGCCCCCTTATTTTTCTGCTGAGGCTCATGATTCCCAGTTTATTTTCAAAGCTCATTAAGAGTATTTTCTCTCTCCTTCTGTCATATGATTAACAGAAATGTTACACAAGGCCAGTCTCTCAACCTATATAACCACTGCACTACTGTAAATAAACAGCTTTTGTTTACTATCTTTCAGCTTTCAATCCACCTGACACTCTTCATACCCAAACCAATTTCAATTAATCTTCATGTTAGAAAGTAAACATACACCTACTTCCCTCTCCATTCCCTAAAATCATTAATTTTGCAATTCTATCAAAAAAAGCAATTACATTGTCTGGCAAGATTTCTTTTTTATGAACTCATGCTATTGCTTACGCTTCTGTCACTCTTCAGACTTTGTTTTGCATCCTCTTTTAATATCAGGAGCATTATTTTACCAGTGGTTACACTTTCAGGACAGTAATTGCTGAGAAAACCTTGCCTTTCTTTTGAAGGTCAACACTATAGTTGCCACTCTTCATTCACACTGACAATTTTAGCTACCATCTCACAAAAACAATCATCACACAATAGTGTGTGACTGCACTGCAGAAAGGCTTGCCAAATTAAACTATTTAAATTCAGGGGTAAGGAAGAGAAAAAAAATCAACCTTTTTTTCACACACTCCTTTAATTAATCACTCTTTAACATTAGAAGAAATTTTAACAGTCAGCCTTCTGCTACAAGAAAGTACTCACTAATACTGTTTGGACTCACAGAATAATTCAAGTTGGAAGAGACCTCTTGAGATCACCTAGTCCAACCCCATGGTCAAAGCAGGACTAACTTCAAAGCTATATCGTATTACTTAAGACCTTGTCCAGCTGAATTTGGAATACTTCCAAGGTTGGTGATTCCACAGCTTCTTAAAGTAACCTCTTCCCACAGCAGCACTCCCAGGGAAGAGCTTTTTCCTTACCTCCATTTGGGACTTACTCAGGCAGAAACTGTGACCACTGCCTCTCATCCTTCTTGTGCATCTCTGAGAAAAACATAACTATGTCTTCTCTTTCAGCCCCTCTAGGTAAGTAAGACTATGTAAATGAGCCTGTTCTTTAGGCTAAATGAATCCAGCCACCTAGGCCTTGCAAACAGCATTGCTTCAGACCCTTAAAAATCTCCTTGAGGCCCTTCACTGGATTTGCTTGTCAGCATCTCCTGGGAGGCCCAGCACTGGGCACAACATTCCAGATGTGGCCTCACGAGTACTGAGTAGCAGGAAACAGAAATAATCACCTCCCCGTTGCTATTATAAAGCATCTGATTGTAGTTTCTCAATCTCTCTTTTCCAGGTTTTTGCATAATGGTAAATTTTAATATTGACGGTCTTTGCACCCTATGCAAAGGACTTCTAATCACACTGAAAATTCAATCTTTGAGCTGATACATTCAGCAAAGCTCGTGTTTAATAAACCAAATTATAAAATTTGCACTTGATCTATATAAGTCTCTGTATGCTTTTAACCAGTTTTTCTCAGTCAATCAAACAACTGAGCAGAGTGAAAAGCAGTTTACTGAACTGGCTAACACATGGAGGAGCAGACATTTGACCAAAGTCTCCTATTTGTACACTCCTGTTACAGAAATAGAGGAGAGGTTACGCTGCAGACAGGATCATCAGCATTCAGTGAGGAAAAGCTGATGTACCAGGCTCACAGGTGGAAACAGATGCCAAGCAGTGACAAAAGGGAGCTGCAACAAACAGGCCAGATAAGAGAAGATAGATAGGAATTCAGACCTAGAATTTCCTAGAAATGCAAATACATGCAACAGAAGAAAAAGCAAAGGTGTTGGGTACAAACACTGTTGTTATGCCTGAGGAAAACAGCACAAAAGGGAGGAAAGGGCAGGGAGGACAGGAGCAAGCAGCTGTAGCAGTTCAGAACGTTCCTCTTTTAGTCAACCAGAAAGGGATAAAGACACGCAAAAAAGACTTTCTCATATGTATTTTTAAAGTCCAGCAGGATAAAGCTCTACCTTGGCTGAGTTTTTGAACACGGAAAGAGATTTCTCAGTACTGGACATATTGCAGAAAACATGGAAGGTGGAGAAGAGAAATGAGTGAAGATGGTCTGTTTTCCACATATAAACTCTGTCACATACCAAGAAAAAGCAAAGTTAACGCTCTTCTGGCACATGGCACAGACCAACGGCTCCAGTGGCAATAGAAAACAATAAATAAATGGAGTATGTAAAGGGACATATGCAATGTACATTTTCTTTGGTTTTGAATTTCAGTTCATGAATCTGTGCTAGGATGTACACATCAGCCACCACTTTCCGTTCTGCATTAACAGCGATGGCCTGATAAACGCAGAATAGTTCTGTTATAGTTGAGGAGTAACAGGGACTAATTTTACTCAGAATATTTATTGCATTCATATAGCACCTTAACAGAGAATCTAAAAAACCAGACCAACAGTAAGAGAATAGAATGGCCTAAAAAAATGCTTCTGCAAATGTCTAAGGGCTATTATGAGACAAAGGCCTGTGAAAATAGAATGGCCTAAAAAAATGTTTCTGCAAACATCTGAGGGCTATTATGAGACAAAGGTCTATATGCTACACAAATCACAAGTTAAAGAAGTTCCCTCCCTCACAAGCGGCCAGCTGTTTGGGGCAGTCGTTTGTGGAGTCAGGCAGAATGCTGGGTTCTAGCTCCAGGAGAAACAGAAATACAGGGTCTGACAACTAAGAGGTGAGCTCTTTGAGACCAAGAAGTAAACAGCAGTATCCAGCCCTGCAACTGTTCTCATAAAAAAAGTATAACCTAATGTCATTTTGATTTTCTTCACTTCTAGTATTTTCAAAGTTCTCAGAAAAGGGCTCGAGCACTAAGTGACACCTGCAAATGCTTCAAAAACGTTTTCAGCATGCTTGCAGAATACAAGAAGTGCACTTCTATATTTGCTGACATACAGAGTTTTTGTTTTGTAAAAACCTGTGTAAGAAACATTTCTGAGTCAGACTTCATGGTGCTTCATCCATTGTTTTACCATCAGCTTCACAGTCCAGGGTCACCAGATGAGTCACACATGTAAGTGGAAAGCACAAAATCCACTAGAAGTTTTTTTTTTAAAATACACTTTCACTGCTTTTCAGAATTTGTAACAGCATTCTGCACTTTCAGCAGAACCAGCTGCGCACTTCTGTGCAGCCTGCCTTCATAATTAGATTAGCCAAACCATTTTCTTCAGGGTGTCCTAGAGTTCAGGCATCCTGTGTCCTGGAAAAGTTTAGTGAGGACAAACCAATGTTGTTATTCAACAGCAAGATGTGAAATATGGAGAAAGGCCAACTGGAACTGCCAGAAGGAGGGACAGAGTCTAAGACACAGGAGTGCAAGCCTAGTCCTGTTGCTAACACAAGTAAACCTCTAAAAATACTATGTTACAACTCATTCATGTAAAACATACCAAATTCTCTGTGAATTACTTTGTTCTCAAATGTCCAACACACACACACAAAAAAACCATTCACACCCCCATTCCCATCCCCATTTAAACATCCTGCTTCCAGCTATCCAGTTAGAAACTAGAGCCTGCTAAGAGCTGCCAAACCTGATAGCCCCATGGAGGCGAGGGTGTTGCAGGTTCATGTCCCCACATCCAGCCAAGTAGCAAGGCCAAGCATGTACTCCCAATGTACATGCACACTTATGAAGAATATACATATATATACATGGCCAGTCACATAGATACAGACAGTAGGAACACTCTGATGCTGAGCCCTTCACTGGCATCAAGAAGAAATCTGATTTAAAGTAAAAAACTATACTATTCGCACACAAACACAATATGGATCCCTCCTGTTGCTGGCTTTAGATGCTTAGTCTATCCAGGATCTGGTCCCTGGTCTCCACTGTTGCTGACTCATGGATATATCACCCCTGAGGTCTGCAACACCTCTCGAGTGGTTTGCACTCAGGTATCTTCATCACATACAGACACACATATTATTATCCATATTACGGATCCCATCATTAGCTGGCCTTACTCAGCCTGCCCAGTAGCTGACCCTTAGATCACAGAATCATAGAACAGGTTTGGCTGTGAAGGGACCTTAAATTTCATCTAGTCCCACCCCCCTGCCATGGGCAGGGACACCTTCCACTAGCCCAGGTTGCCCAAAGCCCTGTCCAACCTGGCCTTGAACACTGCCAGGGAGGGGGCAGCCACAGCTGCTCTGGGCAACCTGTGCCAGGGTCTCAACACACTCACAGTAAAGAATTTCTTCCCTGTATCTAATCTAAATCTACCCTCTTTCAGTTGAAAACCATTACCCCTCATCCTATCCCTACACTCCCAGATAAACAGTCCCTCCCCATCCTTCCTGCAGCCCCTTTAAGCACTGAGAGGCTGCTATAAGGTCTCCCCGGAGCCTTCTCTTTCTCCAGGCTGAACACCCCCAACTCTCTCAGCCTGTCCTCACAGGGGAGGTGCTCCAGCCCCTGATCATCTTTGTGGCTTCCTCTGGACCCACTCCAGCAGGTCCATGTCCTTCTTTTCTTGGGGGCCCCAGAGCTGGACACAGCACTGCAGGTGGGGTCTCATGAGAGTGGAGTAGAGGGGGAGAATCCCCTCCCTCGACCTGCTGGCCACACTGCTCTTGATGCAGCCCAGGATGTGGTTGGTGTTCCGGCCTATGAGCACATGTTGGTGGCTCACAGTCAGTTTTCAATCCACCAGTACCCCCTATTCCTTCTCTGCAGGGCTGAACCTCCTGGATTTCCTGGTCTCCCAGTTATTTTATGCATGCACATGGCACACACAAACACACACACACACAAACACACACACACGTGTCTTTCCAGTAACTGGTTCAGACCTGTGGCTTCCCAAGTAGCTGATTCCCCCCAGTCTCTACATTAGCTCTCTTGGGACCTCCCAGTTCCTCCAGCAGCTGAGTGTAAACTCTCTGGTCTCTCCAGCATCCACTCCAGACTTACAGCCTTACAAATACCCAAATACCCAAATATTTTATCTTGCTCCCCAGCTACTTTAACCTGATGTTCACTAGCACTTACAAAAACTAATACACACAATAAGCACACGCTGCAGTCTCTCTAGATGCCAGCACCATGGATGCATTGGACTCTATGACCCCTGCCCCTTCTCTACTTGTTGATACTTAGACTTCATGCATCCAGAGAGAAAAGTGAGCACCTCACCCATGGAAACAGTTAGAAACAGAATTCAGTAAGAAGATAAGATGATCTGCAGTGATTAGACACAGGGCATGGGCAGATGGGAAAGGGAAAAGGGGAAAGGGGAAAAGGGAAAAGGGAGGAAAGTTGGAAGGGACCTACAGCAATCATCTAGTCCAACTGCCTGACCACTTCAGGGCTGACCAAAGGTTAAAGCATGTTATTAAGGGCATTCTCCAAATGTCTCTTAAACACTGACAGGCTTGGGGCATCGACCACCTCTCTAGGAAGCCTGTTCCAGTGTTTAACCACCCTCTCAGTTAAGACATGCTTCCTAATGTCAAGTCTGAACCTCCCCTAGTGCAGCTTTGAACCATTCCCATATGTCCTGGCACTGGATCCCAGGGAGAAGAGCTCAGCACCTCCCTCTGCACCTCCCTCCCCAGGAAGCTGTAGAGAGCGATGAGGTCGCCCCCCAGCCCCTTCTCTCCAAACTAGACAAACCCAGAGTCCTCAGCCGCCCCTCACAGGACATGCCCTACAGCCACCACCTTTGTTGCCCTCCTCTGGACACATTCAAGGACCTTCAGGTCCTTCTGAAAGTGTGGGGCCCAGAACTGCCCCCAGCACTCAAGGGGAGGCCGCACCAACGCCGAGCACAGCGGGTGATCACCTCTCCTGGCCGTGCGGTGCTGGGTGCACCCCAGGATGCGGTTGCCCTCTGGGCTGCCAGGGCACACTGCTGGCTCATGGTGACCCTGCTGTCAGGCAGCACCCCCAGGTCCCTCTCTGCAGGGCAGCTCTCCAGCCACTCCTCTCCCAGTTTATACTTGTGCTCAGCATCACTCCATGCCAGGTGCAGAATGCAGCATTTGTCCTTGTTATATTTCATGCCAATGATGATTGCAAATATGCTGACCAGACTCATTTTGGCTTATCTTGATGATTTTTACACCCAGACCATAGGCTGATCCCTCTCCTGTGATAGCCTAAGGAGGAGCCAGATTAGGGTGTTATCTTTGCTCTAGTTTAGTCAGGTTCCCTCACCTTCTGCTCTTTTGTGTTTATGAGCCTTTTATCACATTACCTAACAGAATCCTCTGAAATTTGGTATGAATGAGATCATGAGTTCATCGCACTTAACTACTGCTCTTATTCTTCCCACAGAATCAATCAAGGGAAGCAGGGGCAGGGATTACAGATTATCATGAAAATGCTGCAAGTTTATAAAAACAAAGACCTTTATTAAACACTGACTTTAAAATTTAGAACTTACTCTTAAAAATTCATATCCCCCCTACACTTATGTGAAATTATGGTGTGTGTATATATACATATATTATATATGCATGACAGTAGATATGAATTATTTTGACGCCTGATAACAGAAGGGACCCTAATGAAATAAATATACACCCTCAAAGTTACTTTGCCTAGTGATTTATTCCTTTCAGAACTATTTACTCTTCAGTGAAATGCTGCATTATCAACACACTTCCCTATGCCTTTAGAAGGACTTCCTCCAGAGTCTCATGCCCTGCATGCTGGAGACCAAGTCAAATCAAACATGTTATTTTTAATTCCTCCCCACCTTTAGGGATTTTTTTGTTTTGGTGCTTGGGGTGGGTTGTACTTGTAGCACCTTGGAAAAGGAGGAGAGAGGGAAAGTAACCTCCTACATATGAAGAACAACATGGAAGAGTTGGGTTTATTCATCAAGAGAAAAGGACTAAAAGCAAAGGAAGATGAACTGCTTTGGAGCTCAGAGACAAATGCTGTGAACTGCACAGCAGAGTAACAGGAGAAGACTCAGCACAGAAAGGTACATTCAAGAACGAGACACTGGGACTGAATGGAATATGGACTGTGGGTGGAGGATGAAAATTTCTCTACATACTTGGTGTGGACTGGAGAAAACTAAGAATTGTACTTTAAGATACTATTCTGTACCAGCTTTTAAGCAAGGAGGACCCACACACCAAGTCTGTGGAGAAGAAGGTGTCTGTGTACGGGTCTGTACATAGCTGTTTATTCAACATTGTTATTTTGTCACTAACACTGCAGTCTCTTTCTACATTGCAGGGTTTTGGCAACTTAAAGTCATTGCAAATCCAAACTCCTGAGCTCCTCTGGTCTCCTCACTTCCCCTGAAGCATCCCACCCTTCCCAGGTCCTGGCATTTGTATCTATTCAGTGAGACAATTCAAGAAGCTGAGCTGACCACAAACTATCTACCCCTATGAAAAAAGCAGCATCATTCTGGCCAGGGCAGCTCCACAAAGTACCAGCACACAGAGGAAAGCACACTCAGGGGAAAAGGAGGGCAGGGCTGGATCACAGCAATCCCAATTTAAAGTCAGCTTCAAAAGCTGTGCAACCACAGCCTAAATGTGTCCATTTTTGAAGATGTACCTTCTGGATATTCTTGTGCACCAGGACATGCCTATTACCCCATTTCACGGAGAGCAAAGAGATGTTAAGTAAACTGCCAAAGTTCACACAGGAAACCTCTGTCCCAAGTGGGAAGCTGAATTTAGGCTTGTCATGATTCAAGAACTGCCTCCTCCTTCAACAACTGGAACCTATCACTTGAAGCTGTCTCTGCAGCAAAGAGCTGGAATCCCAAGAGGCAAAGGAAGTGCTATTTTAAAGGTGGGAAGCAGATACCCGTATGAGAAAAGTGATGTTCCCAAAGTCAGCTGCAGTCATCCTGAACCACAGGCAAAACCCATAGTTGACAGAACCACAGGCAGAAATTAATTCAGAACTACAGAAATTTGAGTTTATAAGACAGTCCTTGCCTTATATTATAGGATCCTGAAATGAAGAGTAACTTTTCTTTTTTTAATTAACCCCTTAAGTTCTTTTTTTTTCTGATGAAGAAGAAAACAACAGTTAAACAGCCAGATGATGATCATCAGAATACATTCTGAGCAATGTTTCAGTTTTGCTGCTTGGTTCTTGAGAAGACATCTTTTGGCAAAATCAAAAGCAGCACATGCTGAATAACTTCCTATTCAGGGCACAGAGGAAAATGAAGAGACTAGAAATGCTTATGTATCAAGCCATTCTATGCCTCATAAGGTATTTGGCCTTTTTCCTATGTCTATATCTAATAAAACAGGTTCTCTCCTTTAGCTTAAATAAAAATAATAGTACAGTGAAGGTATCTAACAACCAACAGATGCTTTGAACTTCCACCTCTTAGAAAGCTAGCAAGTTTTTACATTCTCCCTGTCATTTTCCTCAGCTTTTGATGATTCCCACTCTGCTCCATCTATGGTAGTGGAGACAGTGCTTTACCAGAGGCTTTAGATGCTAAAGGGTATAAGGAAGCAGGTTATGCAGAAAGCATCTATTTCCAGCACAGGAATGCAGCCTCTAACTATCCCATGACAGGGAGCTCAGCTCAAATAGAAAGTGTAAGCCCAAGCATATCAAAGCACCAGTAGCACTGCATCCTGAAATACCAGTGGGAAAACGGGGGGTGGGGAATGAACAAGCATTTCAGTCTAAAAGAGGAAAGGAAACAGTAAGGCAGATCCTGAAGTTTTATAAGAGAGGCTGGAAGGCACCTCAGAGCTTCAGATGGAAAGACTCAGCATATAAAATATGAAAAAAAAAAAAGTCACAGGAAAAGAAAAAAAAGCTATAGTGGAGAATTTCCTTAATTCTTCAAGATGGAACGTCCATTAGCATTAAAACTCCTGTTTTAGCCTCAGATTCTTAGAGAGCTCAGAGCTCAACAGCCTTCCTTTCAGTATCCAAAGACACTCAGCACTCTACAACTCTTTCACATGGAGGACTTAGTGTCTGAACAGACATTGACAAGAATTACGGTGACCACATGAAAAATAACACATTTCACAAAATCTATTCCTATGCATAGCCCTTCCTCAAAACTAAAACGAAGCAAAACAAACCTTGCACACTCAGTGCTGAACTCAAGTATTGCATAACTCTTTTGAAGGTCACATCTTGAATGAGTTATGAACATTTGGGCTATGCAGACATTTCAAGAATACTGATATACCTCCCTACTGACAACAGAATTGCAGCTTTCCATTTACATACGGAAAATGGGAATCATACTGCCCACAGACAGTTCAGGACCTGTGGTTCTCATCCGTTGAAATGATCTTTCACATCTGAAGCCTATAGAGCTCATCTGATCACAACAGCATGTTAGTTAGATTATTAATGAATAATTTTCATTTTCTCCATATACTCTTGCTCATGTGTGTGCTAGAACACAAGTCCGGGTGAACACCATCATGTAAAATGGTAGGTATTTAAGGAAATAATTCACAATTATAGGTTGCTTCTTTTATGGAAGGAGCAAGTAAGTACCATGAAATTACTCTGAGACAGCAGAAGCACTCAACAGGTTATTCTTAGATTCTAAAAGAAAATAGAGAGAACACGTAACATTGTTAAGGAGTTAAATTAATCCACCTCATGAACGAGAAAGGGACATTCAAAACTACATCACTTTACCCTCATGCACAGCGACATTTTGGGCAAAATGTTCTCCAAGAAAAAAAAGAGAAGTATTTACGGTCAGATTTAATGAGAAAACATGACAACTGAAAAAAAGCCAACCATTTCAGAATTACCAGACTCAATCCCAACAGCAGGCCATATTCGCAGTGATGAAAACAGCAATACATTTATTTATAAATATATTTATTAAATGTGTCTTGTCTTCAGAGGGGGTTAAATACCAGGGACATGTTCCTGCATGTCTACTTTCCACGTAAGATGGTGGTTTGTCAAATACTGTACAGGAGGAGTTCTAAAGCTCACTAGAATGGTGTGGAGTTGCTTACGCTGAAAGCCCTCAGAAATACCACTGTCACAGATCAGTAACAAACAAGAACACAAATATGAAAAATCTGTAAAGCACAGAGACATGAAAAGGCCAGAGGAGAAGGTGACTAAAATAAAACCACAGATATACAAGTCACCACTGAAACTTGATAGTAGAGCCAAACTTATCTTTGAGGGAAGGGGAACTTCCTCCAAGAAAGAACTTGCTCCTTACCAGAGTGCAGGGCAAGACCCAGCTGCCTTTTTTAATATCCCACTGCACAACTAATAGCTGCAAAGCCCAAAGGCAAAGCGACCAACAAGAGGACAATCACTCAACAAACACTGATGGAATAGACACCATCAGCAAAAGGGGCAGAGATCAGTGCTGTGAATCTAGAACTGCCTGTCTTACAATCCACGATAGCAGTACAACACATAATGGAGGAGTTGAGGGGGTTTAATGTTTGCGTTTTTAAAACCTGAGAAATACTATGCTGAGATCCACATTAAAAGGACATTACGATTGCAAATTCACCCACTAAACACTGGGAGCCATCATTATCAGGCCACTGTGGGTCTGTTCATGTGATCACAGGTTTATTTTCTCTATGAAAACAAAGTGGCTTTCACACTCCATGAGCACAACCAGCTTGCTCTAGGGAGAAAGCAGTATTGTGTACAACCTAATCATGTCACACGTGAGGATACACGTCCTGCAACGGAGACGACCAGGACTGCGCAAAGAGGAACAATGCTCTGACAGTCAAGACAGTGAACTCCTGTCGTTGAAACCCAACATGATCCTTGCATTTATCACAGTTTTTTTGCAATGCATAGCAAAATTCCTCACATAGTCATGTTCCTACTAATCACGTTCCTTGTTTCTTAGCTGTGTTACTTGAGACCAAGGTTGCTCTGCAGGCAAAATGGCCAAGCACTTACAGTAGGACCTGTACTGTGAACACCGGCTGTTATTTAATACCAAGTGTCCTGAAAAAATACAGGGTCTAAACTGGGCAGCCTGAAAAGAAAAACTTTCCAAAGGTCATTGTGTCCAACTCCCATGCATTACAATGGAGACAAGGCAATCCTCCACTTTCCCTTAAACGAGTGCTCTGAAAAAGTAAGACATAAAATTTTACGAGGCACTCTAATATCATCACAAGAAGGTCATTGCAGGCTGTCTTCAGAGTGGAGTTTAAACAGCACACACTACTTACAACTGAACAATGAGTAGAAAACAAAGCAGGTGCTCCTTGGCTGTATGGGGCAGGACACTCCCCTTGAAGGCAACAAGATGGCATCTCAGGGAACTGAAAGTGGCATCACGCTGAATCCACAGAAGGCAACTGAACAGAGGTCACGTATTTTAATCCCCTTGTTCCCTTACTTCTTAGAGAAACAGGCTCACAGTCAAGTAGGGTTCAACAATTCATTTAGTATACCCTGCTCTCCAAAAGCTGTATCAACAGATACAGACATCTCCTCAGCAGGAAGCTGTGTCCCAGTTCCAGCGCTGGCAGATGCTGCATGACACACTCACAGCTGGAAAACAGTAGAGATGTCCTGTAACTGCTCCCCATGAGACCAGTAGAGGAAGAAAAACACTACCTTTCACAGCTCTGTGGGAAATATTTCATGTCTACCAGACCTCACAAAAATTGCAGAATTATTTACTGCCTGTGCAGGCCTAGCTTGCACAATACATGTTCCTAAAAGCCTCCAGGGCTGGAGGCTCTGTACCTTCAGTCAATCTGTGCCAAGGCTGTAGTTTCCCCAGTGTTAGAACAGCCACCATGAGCTCCCTTTATTTTTTACTTCTTGTCAGTCCTTAACTTCTGCGGCCCCAGAAATGTACTTTCAGTTTCCTCCTTAGCATGTAAACCCAGTATAGTTTATTCCTATTACTAGTTTTACTGTATTTGCTTTTAACACCTTGTTACGTGAAAACAATATTGTTGTGTTTGTATGAAGTCTATTTGTAGCCTAGCCCTCCCTTACAGTCTGTTCTGTAACACATGCCGTTATTTTTTGGCCGCGTAAGTCCAAAGGAACTCAGTCTCCTGTGTCTCTCTCTGCCTCAGCACCTCTGCTGACACTGCAAATAGGGACTGAGCAGCAAAACTGCATTTCTCTGCCAGAAACCTCTACTCACTAAGGCCTGGATGGTGGCTCATTTCTCACAGCCGACCAGGAAGCTATCAGCTGGCAACAGGTTTCAGACCTTGCCACCTGGGCTGTATGGAAACCAGTGATATGAAGAGACAATTACAGATCATTACATGTATGTCATCAGTCCTCCTGGAATTTTTTCCCTTAAAAAGAACAGAAGGATGTGTTTAAGAGGAAGGTCAAAAGCAACATGACTAGCAAGAAAAGGCAAGCTGCAATGCTCTATAACTTGAAGGGTTTAAGAACAATTCAAAGAACTATCTTCAAGTTTCTGTGTGCAGAATCTCATCTTGGGCAGGGGTGACCCAGAGAGGCTCTTTTAACCAACAAGATTTATGATTACTCATAATTAGCACTACTTCCACATCTATTTTACCACAGTAGTTTCTTATTTAGTACATGGACACCAAGATTACATGGGAAACAGTTGAAGCAAGCTTTAAACACGACATCCTACCCTGATATATATTAAAATGGAAAGTTGTCTTATGCCTTAGGACCTCATCTAAATGCTCCTCAGCCTCCTCGCACCATCAAGGCTTTCATTAGAGAGAGAGAGATATTCCCTGATGGACAGAACACCCGTCACATATTCCCTCTTACAGCTGCTCTTGTGCAGAGGTCCCTAAGGTTTCTTTCATGATGAAGATTTTGTTTTTATTTTAATTTTTCCAGAAGACAGATGATATTTATGTTTTCAGCTACAGCTTCACACAAAATGAGGTGATAAAAATCTCCCCAACCATCATTTATAACACGTAGCAAAGAAAATTAAGTTCAACATTCAGAAACTGTACCAACTGTTGCTGAAAAAACTCCACATTGAATCCAAGGATAGGATATCATGGCAATTGTAACTGAGATTGATCAAGGCTGCTTGTCTTTTATTGTCTTCATTTGCAAAGGACCGAATATAACTGGATTACCGGTAATACAGTACAGCTCAGAATAAAAGGACATTAATTTTCTTCGCCTGGAAAAGGCTCTTAGGGGTTTTTTTTGTAATTATACCAAAGTGCAAGCCAACTTCAGGGCTGCAAGAGAGCAACCATGAGGAGAAAAACAGGAACAAATCTTCAGTGGGACTTGAATTTGGGAAAATAATCCTGGCGTGTTCAGAATGAGCAGCACCCCTTTCACCTCCTCTGATGAAAGTTCACGCTGCTCAGCTCTACGAAAGCATTTGAAACAGGAGGGAGGAAGGGAATCACAGCAGGATTGAGATGGAATGTGTATTGCCTCTGATGAATGGCACAATGCCCAGGCAGCTGCTGCGTGAATGCCAAAAGTGGGACCTTGGTTGCTGCAGCTGGATCCCTCTCGAAGTTTTGAATTACAGACGGATACCTCAGTTTATGGGATTCTGCTGCAACATGGCCATGCAGAGACTGCTTGCTACATGTGTCTTTTTCATTCTGAAATTGAAACCCTGATGGGAAACTAGCCTCCCCAACAGTCTCGCACAGCAGCTAAAAAATATATTTCAGCACTTTTACACCAGACCTTGCAGGAATTAACAGTATGCCAGATCTCTGTTCATCTTTCAAATGTAAAAAACTACATCATTTTATTTAAAAATAAAACCTGAAAAAGCTAAGGTGTGCAGAGTAACTGAAAGAAAAATTCTTTAAGATACTGTGAACAACTTGTAAGGTGTTTGCTGAATTTTAAATGAGAGCCATGTAATTTTCCACGTAGTAAACACAGTAGGTAGAAGAACGAATCAAGTTAGAGGGGACCCATACGGATCATCAAGCCCAACTCCCTGCTCCTCGCTGGACCTAAACTAAAACTAAACTATATGACTAAAAGCATCATCCAGACACTACTTGAACTCTGACAGGCTTGGTGGTGTAACCACTTCCCTGGGGACACTGTTCCAGTGACAATCACCCTCTCAGTGAAGAACCTTTTCCTAGTGTCCCAGCTGAACTTTCCCTGACACGGCTTCATTCCATTTTCTCATGTCCTGCCGCTGGTCACCAGAGAGCGGAGATCAGCACCAGGATTACCCCATCCCAGGTGCAGAATCTGGCACTTGCTCTTGTTAAATTTCATACCATCGGTGACTGCCCAGCTCTCTTGTCTATCCAGATCTCTCTGCAAGGCCTCTCTACCCTTGAGGGAGTCCACAGCTCCTCCTAGTTTAGTATCACTGGCAAACTTACTTAATGTACATTCAATTCCTGAGTTCAGATCATTTACAAAAACATTAATGAGCACTGGCCCTAAAACTGAGCCCCGAGGAACCCCACTGGTGACTGGCCACCAGCCTGATGTAACCCCATGTACTGTAACTCTTTGAGCCCAACCCATCAGCCCATTGCTCACCCAGTGTCTACTGGACTTGTCTAGGTGTGTGCTGGACAGTGTAACCAGGACACTGTGAGAGACAGTATCAAAAGCTTTGCTAAATTTAAAAAAATACTGTCTTCCCTTGCTCAACTCAATGGGTGACCTTGTCATAAAAGGAAATTAAGTTGGTTATGCAGGACTTTCCCCTTGTGAATCCATGCTGGCTATGACCAATAACTGCATTGTCTCTCAGTGAGTAAATCAGATATATGTGCAAGTATGTCATATTTTCATAGAAAATGAAATTACAAAAAAATTCCAAGTTATTACAACTTCTAAGATTTAAAAATTGTCAAGCTATTAAAATACTTCTAATTAGACAAACATATTCAAGTATTCCAGGTTTGTTGTTAAATAAAGTGTAGAATAGAATTGGGGGATGTCGTCTTTGACACCAGCAATATTTTCTGAGATGCTACTGTTCTCATTCAGCCTAATCAAATAGTTCCATTTCATCACCACCTCACACGAAGTTGCAAGTTAACAACAACAACAAAAAATTAAAAAATATAAAAAAAGCTTGGTTTCTTCCTGTCTAAAAAACCCCCTTGATACACAGGGATAAGTTCCATGTCTCTGCTTTAACGCAGTGACTAACAAATACAATTCAACATACTATACTTTGACCTAATACTAATTTTAGATGCAAAGCATGTTTATAAAAACATTTTTATGTAAGCCTCCAGCACAATTAATGTAGCCTTATGTAATCACATAACAAATTTTTACAGTTTTAACTCATTTCCAGATTTCAAGCTACATCTGGTTTTACATAATCCTAACTTAAATATTACACCAGCAGATAACTAATTTTTGAGGTTTTAACATAATGCAAACTGCATCAAAATTAAAATTCTCAATCAATGGACCATTCATTATATCAGTAATAAAACTCTTTCTTATTTCGTCCTTTCCCAGCCAAAATTAACACCAAATTTGTTTTTCCCCGGAGGATAACAACTAAATTAATAATGTAAAAGAAGATTAAATGAGACCATTTCCATTTTACTTAGATTATCATAAAACTGGCATTTTATAAATGCACTACAAAAAAAGCTTTTGTTTAACATGTTTTGGACTCTTGGACAATCTTTAATACAGCAGAATGACAAAGTTTGTTTCTCACTGTTTTCTGAAAATGGACAATTCTGCTGTGGACCTGTGGCTCTTCCATCCTTAAATTTCTCACAGAATTCAGAATGTGTTGGAATTACATTTTTTTAAAAAGATAGGGATCTTTAAGTAATAATTGATTTCCAAAGTAATTTGAAAGATGTGATGCCACTATGCTCAAAAGTATTGAAAAGGTCTTTTAATGTTTAGCCAGATCTGAATTTCTATTGCTATGAGTGGGGAAAACACACAAACAATCTTCCAAGCTTTAAGCAGCACAGATAAGAGAAAAAAAAACTGATTCAGTTAATTTTTCCTTCTTTATAGGTCACCACATTGCAATTATCAAGCTTTTTACAGTTCTTTCACCTGTTTTAACAAAGTTGGAATAAAGTTTATCTTAGAAGAACCCAACACAATTCCACAAAAGCCTTTAAGCTTAGAATGCTCAGACTTAGAAATACAAGAAATAAAACTGGAGTTCTGATGTGAAGCAAAAAAATAATATAGAATTTGTTAAGATTCACCTACCACAACTTAAAACTAGAAAGATCACTTCAAATATTAAATGAGCTCTTACTGAAAATTTCTTGAATGACTGGGACTTGGTTTGCCAGTGTCATGCTGACCTGGAAAGAGATGCTAGTAAATAGCAGCAGCTACTTATCTGTTACTCCTCTCCCATTGCACTTTTTTTCATTTCTTTCAATGCTGATGGTGAGTGAGAAACAGATGAAGGGACAACTACTTGTGATGGACTGTAGACTTCTCTTGCTAAGACTGGTTTTGCACTCAGGGTCCTTATGTAACAATGTTGTGCAGGGTTTCAAGGAACAGTAGAACAAAATGTCTGTAGCACCAAGCAAGCATCCATCCTTCCCTCCGGCTCCCCCTCTCTCCAGCTCCATTGCTTCCACCTGGGACAACACCAAAGCCTACACAAGTGCCACACTTATAGGCTACTAAGAGGTAACCAATGAGGATTATGACTTAATGAGACACAGCATTGCGCAGGGAAGGCCTCCTGAGCAATGGGTGCTACTTCTCAGTTTGACACAGGCTTGACCCATGGCTTGAAATGGGCCACTTCTTAACATCATTTCTTTGCCCTGTCAACTGACTGTCCAAGCTCTTTGGTTCAAGGTTACCTCTTCAGGCTGTTCTTCACAGCAGATGTAACTTGGTGGGGTATTTTTTTTGTAAGTTTGGGGTTTTTTTTCCTTAAGTCTTTTTCATAGTTTACTAATATTTTTCATCTGGACTGTCAGATAAAGCCAAGTATTTTGCTGGTAAACCCAACCTGTTTGCAAGGGTGAGGACAACAGACTGACTGACTGCTTCTGTGTCGACAGCCTGTCAAAGGATCCCCAAGTTCTTCTTTCCCCTGCAGGCCTCACAAACCCCATGCCTAAGTGGACAGACAAGCTCTCCTACAGTCAACCAGAAGATAGTCTGGATTCCAACAGCACAAACATGCCCCCACAGAGGTCCCATAGACACCCATACAGGAACCTGGTTTCCAGAAAGAATGCAGTCAAGCAGACACTGTTGAGTTCAACTTCAAGGTGTAGGTACCCACATCCAAGTGCTAACCACCAAGTGTACCACTATGCTACGATGTGTATACACAAACATAGTTATTTTGTACTTCTAAGCATCACTATACCAGAAATAATGATTCCCCCCTGCCCCATCATTGACAATGATTATAAATGCTTATAGCAGGTTTAGCACTGAGGCAGTTCAGACCAGACTAAAGCCCATACTCTTAGATGGTCAATATGAAAAGTTAACAGCAACAGAGATCTCACCAAATTTAAACATCTGTATGAACTGTTCCATCATGTAAGGATGCTTTAAAAAAAGGAGGTAAAACCAATAAAATTTCTCTACAGAGAGCAACTCTCAACCCCAGTGTTATGATCTATGACTTGACAGCATTTCATCTTCTTGTGCGGAGTTTTTCTTTTATTTTTTTAAATGCAGTAGCATAGTTTTATCTTAAACAATAGACTTAAGTAAAATGCAGTCATTCATTTTCTTAAATGATGCTACATTATCAGCACCCTATAATTATTTTAGTGTATGAACACGGTAGTTCAGAATAAAAGTCTTAAATTTATGCAATCTTACAGCACCTTTGACATAAATCATATGCTCCTAGATATTTTTCATGGTAATTCAGCCTGTAGAAAACCTGTCAGCTCTTGGAAATGCCTTGTATTATAGGCTACCCAGCAAAAGATTTTTTACATTTATAATATTCCTATCAGCCAGTCTATGCAATTAAATTCAATATAAATTATCACAATAAAAAACAAGATCAAATTAAGTACAAACTGCCAGCCAAACAGAGCAAAAAGATCCTACCTTAAAACAGCTAGCACTTGTAGTTATTATTGGGTCATATTACTTGCATATACTTGCCTACTTGTTGTACTCTTACTTCCCAAAAGTATACAATTACAACACATTCCTCTCTACATATAGGTGTATAACCTTAAAGGTTGAGTACTGAGACTAGAAAACTTAAAAATGTTGAAATTCCCAAGGTGGTGTTTGTAAGAAGACCATGACTTTCCATGCTCAGGACTTCCATCAGCTACAGGTATCTTTTAATTTTCCTTTCAGTGAAGGAAGTTACACTCTCAATGGCTGGGACATGCAATAGGGCTTTCATCCAACTCAGGCACTTAACTATGGAGAAAGGGAAAAACCTTCATATGCTCAGAGTACAGATAATGCACAACTTTCCACACTCATGCTCCAACTGCAATCCCAAGACAAGACAGTATGCTGCTACACCACAGCTAAAAGCTGGTGCATCAACAGGACTCTCTCAAACCAAGCCAGAACCCATTTTGTTCTTGACCCAGCATCGTGCTGTAGAAGGTCCTGACTAGCTTGTTGACTCACAGAGCAATACTTAAGAGGACTGAAAAGACACAAAAAGACATCGGAGATTCAAAGTAACATCCATGATGAATGTGAACTACCTAGAACTTCTCAGATGTTCTATCAAGTTTTTGAAACTGGTTAACAAATAGATGATTTGGGCTTTTGAGAGAAATTAACCAGTAACAGAATAAGCATAGAAACTTCACATTCCAAGAATAATGAGGATTGGTAGCAGTCCAACCTAAGAATACTGGCGAACTTTTGAAATTTGTTTGCTTAAAGTTCAGAAATTCATATTTAAGGTCATTTTGTAAAGCTGTCAACTACCCATAATCTTGTTAAAAAATATTTTAATGTAAAAAAGGAAATATATTTGAGTCTGTATTTTTTAAGTGCAAAGGTTTGAAAATGTTGGCCTAAACATAGTTCTACTGACAGAATCCATTCTCTCATCTATTTTGAATCAAAAGAATCTATAAGGAATAACTTTGGGAACAAGACAAAAAAGTAGAAACAAGACTAAATAAGTCTGTCCAATTGTCTTGAAGGGGAAGAAAGTTTTAAATTCAGTCTTAAGATCACAACTAGCTCACATACTCATTAACAGTTTTGCATTTTTTTCTAGCTAAACTGGACTCTTTGTTCTTGATACACTAAATGTAACAGAATTTTTGACACCAACTTTTATGGATGAAAACTAGTACTGAATTTTAACATCAACACTATTTTAACATTAAAACCTAGATAAAATTTCACTTAACACATGCAAGGATAAAGCAACACTATGTACCTTTAAAACAAGGTACGAAAGGCGTATTTCAACATATGCTCCTCTACCCAAATGGCACTGATCCATCATCATACCCTCAGTTATTCTTAGAGGTATACTAACACTCAAAATAAAGAAGGCAGTAAAGTTCCTAAGGGTGACAGGAAACCCAGTAGAGTAAGAAATTTTAGACAGAGTTATTTACAGATATTTTCCTGTGAGAAAAGAATGGTAAGAATGTAGCTTGAACATTAACAAATCCACTAGAATATCGGTCTGCCTGGTATAGTCAGCAGGTTTGGAGGGGGATTCAGTGGGGCTGGAAATTCAAACTTCAGCTTGTAATCAGAAAAATCCTACTTTAGAAATTTGAACCAGCAGCTCTCCTAAAAAGGTACCCAGCTAGAAGCATCTTATACTGTGTATGTTAAGTCTATGACTATTTAGCTAAAAAAAAAAGCCAATGACAGTGAAGCTCTTTATTATTCTGCAGGGAGCTATTCATAAGTGAGTGACATGGACAAAATCTGCATTTCCTTCCTTTTCTTTCCTTGGGAATGCTGCTGCACGTGTGCAATTCCTCCATTAGGATGTTGACAGAGCAGAAGTTAAACTGAAATACATTTCCAACTGAAACAGTCTATTCTAAGGATATGCTCATGGAAAATAAATTAGAACAACTGAATTTTAAAAGAAGATTATTCAAAATGTTTATTCAGATTGCTTACAAAATAATTATTCAGAATGTTTAGGCAATAGTTTAAATGAACTAGTTACTAGTTACTAATGTTTTACCGTCAAGTAGGAAGGCACATGCAGTGGGGTTCTACGAGAGATTCAGTTCATATCCTGCAAATAGCCAAGAATTCTACTGTCAGCTTTAGAAATCAGAAGTTGAGTACAACTCAGGAAGCCCAGAATTAACTACTTCCCTGTTGCTTGCAGAGACATGCAAGGCCTATTTCGTATAATTCTCCCGAGACACCTCCACAGCCCTCAGGAACATCACTATGTAGTGCTGATTTTCCAGAGTACCAGTGGTTCTTCAAAGAACACTGACAAATATGCCACACTATACAGAAGCTGCTGTGTGGTTAAGCCAAGGAGCAGCTCATGTGTGAGTCAGTTTTGGCTTCTTGGCAAAAAAAGAAAATAAATATTTATTAAACAAGCAAATAAGTAATGAAAATGAAGAAACAGATTTGGGGATTATTAGGGAATATTTATTTGGCAGGAGAAAGCAGACAGGACTTGATGAGACTTGAAATGATAAATCCATAAAAAACACTGTTAACAGAATGAACCAGTTAAGCCCACATCCCCAAAGCAATTTGGCAATCAGTTTTCAACACCTGCTTTCAGACCAGCGCTCGCAGAGTTTAAATGCACTGTTTAAAATGATCTCACAACCTCCACATCAGGAAACACAAGGTTAAAAATGCACTTTCAGGATTGCTTACTGTGAACATTAGCCACAGCAGATGCAATTTTCAACCAACAGCGTTCAACACTGGAGGAGGGATGAGCATTCTGTCCTGAACGGAGCATATCAAAATCATGTGGCCAACAAGTCGCAGACTGCTGAAGAAAGCTGGTTCCTCCTGACTAGTAAAAGTAAGAAACAGAAAGGTCCATCCAAGATAGTCACAAACCCATATTTCTTTACAAAGGAATCACATTTCCCTTAACTCAAAATGTGCTGGGCGTTACTCAGGGCTTCCTAGAGTCTCATAAGGATTTCCATCTAGGGTCTCTCTGACTTACAGGATCAAAGGTAAGCATCAAAATAGTTATTTGAAGTGTTCATTTCAGTCTTTGTATCAGGAAACACTCTGTAGTGTAGGACCTCCTTCCTGAACAGTGAAAATACAGAAAGAACACATACAGTCCTCAGTCCTCAACACTGGGGAACTCCAAGAGCCCTGAAGTGGGAGAACCCTCTCTTAAGCTTTACACAGTGGAGCCATACTGCACCCAACAGACACTCTTTCCCCTAGGTCACCTGGCAAGATCCTGTTTTTCACTCTGAGCTCCCTCTGAGCCAATGAAGTAAACGAGAATTTCGTGAAGCTGTATTTGCCACTACCACTTTCTCCCCTTGACAAGTTTGCAGGTGATACAGAATCAAGTGTGGCTGATACACCAGATGGTTGTGCCAGCATTCACAGGCACCTTGACAGGCTGGAGAAATGGGCTGACAGGAACCTCATGAAAACTGACAAAGAGGAATGTGAAGTCTTATACCTGAGGAGGAATAACCCCATCATTGGTATACGCTAGGGGCAGACCAACTGGAAAGTAGTTTTGCAGAAACACACCTGGGCATCTTGGTGGACAATGGGTTGAACATGACCAGTGCCCTTGAGGCAAACAAAGCCAACAGCTCCCAGGGCTATATTAAGAGCAACATCAGCAGCAGAAGAAGGAAGGCGGCCATTTTCCTCTGCTCAGCACTGGTGAGGCCACACCTGGAGTACTTGCCATGTGCTGGGCCCCCCAGTACAAGACAGACATGGATATACTGAAACATCTCCAGTGAAGGGCCACAAAGATAATTAAAGGACTGGAACATCTTCCATATGAGAAGATGCTGAGAGATTCTGATTAGATGTAAGAAAAAACTTTTTATTTTAAGTGCGATCAAACACTAGCACAGACTGCCTGGAAAGCTTGTGCAACGTCCATCCTTGGAGATATTAAAAACCTGACTGGACGCAGACCTCAGCAACCGGCTCTAGCTGACTCTGCCTTAAGCAAGAGAATTGAACTAAAGGATCTACAGAGGTCTTTTCCAACCCCACTGATTCTGCGATGAACACTAGACCAATACCAGTGTCCAACACTGAGCTCTGGCAAACCTTCAGCTGTGCAACTCCTACCCTCAGGGAAGCATCCTTAGGCCATGCATTATACAGAGAACTAACACTGCAAAAGGACCTGCATCCTCTATGCAAAGGATTTAATGAAACAAACATGTTAGAAGAGAGAAAAATATCTGGAATTGTCCAAGTGTTGTGCAAATACCCTTGCCACTTTTTGAGAGGGAAGGATAGAGACAAATCCAGTTAGAAGTATTTTGCTTTAAACTGTCTTAGATTGCACAAATTAAGATCGTATTTGCACAACAGAATTCACAATATACATCCAGTATAGAAATGAGGCAAGATACAATGGCATGTAACACTGAAAACAGATGCTTTCAATGCTCAGGTGCGTGAACAGTGTAGAAGCTCTGCATCAGTGATCACAGATGTCCCACGGCTTCATTTTATACATCACATATTTTCTTTTGGCACACAGATACACACACGTAGGCTACACATGCAAGTATGTACCAATATGTCTCCTACCAATTATGACTGAAAGGCCTGTTCAGTCCCACAGAATGAGGTTCTCCTCCCCAGTGATCTAGTAAGTTAAATCTACAGGCATTGTCCTAGGACTTCCAATTTATGTTCCAGATACTTTCTCCACCCAGGTATTACACACTTTAAAAAAATCTAAACCCCATGTCTGAGGAAATAAGACCTGTGTTAAAAAGAACCAGAGGGAATCAAAAATGTAGTAAAGGAACACTATAATTAACATTTATTTTAGGCCATTTTATGAGACCTGCAATTCCTAATGCAGATGTGAAAAACCTAAGAGCTTCTCAAGGTCTCTTCTACCCACAAATGGTTTAGTAAGAATTGTGTAGATACAAAGAACAAGACAGCAAGACAGAACCAAGGTACAAATAAGTTAAAACTTCAGGCTGACCATTGGGTCCAAATCAAGATGCACTGCCAGGCTTGCAGAAGGAGTCCAGTACAGACTCTGTAATTGCAGGAGACTGCAAGGAAAGAGCAAGAGCATTAACAGAGTTTTGTTGGGAAGCCAAGATAAGTGCAAAATGGAAATGAGGCAGAAACTAAGACAGTGGGCAGAAAGAACATAAAAGCAGCTGATTCAAAACACACACATTTATACAAACCTAAAAATCAGCTTAAGAAAGCCCCAGCAGATAGGTGTATAGATAAAGAATATTAAAATGGGCAGTGGTTTCATACCTGCAAATCGTTTTTTAGGATAAACCATTTCATATATGATACGACTGTGAGAGTCAGTGAGCGACATGGCACTAAAACTGTCAAAAGGAAAAGATATGCTGGCATCCAGTGTTAAATCAAATATTGATAAGGCTAACTACAGTGCAAAGGCATTTGAAAAGCAGAGCATGGAAACAAAAAGGCTTAACCATTTTCTGCCAGCAACTCTGCAAATCCCACCCTTTGATATTTCTGCATCTTATGTGTGCTTCCAGCAGTCAAAGGTGTAAGTATTGCTCTGGCTGCAGATCACCTCACAATAATACACATGCAAAGCACACAAATTACATTCCCTTTAGCACAGAAGGGGCTGTGGTGCTAATGGGAAACGTGGTGTTTGGAGACAATGATGAAATTCTAACAGCTGCAGCAGAAAAAAAAAAAAAAAAAAAAAAAAAGGGAATAGGGAGGGGGGATACTGGAGGAGTGGAGCCAAACTAACAGCTGGATCAAAATACACTAAGACAAGAGGTATCTGGAGTTCCCACACGCTTTTCATCCCTCATATTTTACCAGTTACAGCAAAAAAGGTAGTAGCACATAAATAAATTACCTAGAATTGTTCTCATAAACCCTGTCAGGTCATCATTCATCACATCATGAATCTTCTTTATATAAGCACGTAAACACACTGATGATGAGCACTACAGAAAAATAAATGCAAATATGACCAGAAAGCCAAGCATCAATCACTGTCATGTACTACACAAAGAGGTTTTGCAGCTACCCAATAGTTAAAAATTCTTGAATTAAGAGTCGTACAAAAAGATAAAGAGGAAAAAAATTATTTCCTTCTGCTTTGTATGGGAATGATTGGTAGTCAAAGGCTGCTGCCTACTTATTTACCTTCCTGTGGATGGTGACAGTCTGGTTATGCAATAACCAAACACACATACAAAATGGTAATGGCAGTTGGGGAACTCCAGTAACACCTTGTGCAGCTACTCCCAGCATCATCACAGGAGAATCATCATCTCCTCAAAGGCTTTTATGTACACATACACACACATATGAGCACAAAGGCATGGGAACTCCAAAAAACTCAGTTGTGAAAACAGCCCCAGCCCCTGGCCGGGGTTGTCCCAGGAGAGCCATCAGCCTCTTTGCTCAGGTGTGACATCAACCAGGTAAGTCAACTGAAGAGGCTCACAGGGTCCCCTTACAGACTAATGGGGGTTACTGCCCAGGAGTATGGGACACATGATGGGATGCAGAGGAAGACCATTGTAGGATGTTTACAGTAGAAAACTAAGGCAGGGGTAGGGATCACAGTGATTTAGAGGACAAGCAGCATGGAAAATAGAGGGACAAGAGGATAAAAGGGGTCAGTCATGTGTAAATAGATTTACTGCTTGGAGTTGGACTACAGGTTTTAGAGCCCAGTGTATTTGTGGTGCCAGCAACTGCAGTGTGTAATTGCTAGTAACTATTAAGCCACACTAGCCAGCAGCTACTTGCTGGCTAGGCAAGTAGTTAAGCTAAGTGGCTTGGCAGATGAGTATGTGTGTGTCTCGGAGTGATGCAACTGGTGGAATTGGCTTCTTGAGAGGAGGGTGGTCCTGGCTAACTTTTAGAGAGATTTGGGTCTGGAGGTCAACTGGAGGACCTGCTACTAGATGAACTTTATGCCCAAGGCTAACTACTGGGGGATCAACAATGCAGTGGCACAGGAGTGGGGGGCTGTCTGTGTGTGTCTGTGAGCAAGGGGGTCTATACCAAAAACAGGAGTGGGGCTGCAGCCTTGGGACTCTTATGTTCAAATGCCAGCAACTGGGGAGAGTTGGATCCATGTGCCAGCTACTAAGTAGAAGACAGTATCTAAACCCAGGTAATGGAGGGACCAACACTCTGTGTATGTAGATATATATTTACCACTAACAAACCCATCCTGCTCAGCCAGAGGAGGGGGAACAGGATGAGGTCATTGGTGCTGTTTGCATCTGTGCAAGTGCTAACTGTTTCTATGTTGATCTGTGTGACGAGCCGTGCATATCTGTGTGTGTCATACATGTCTGCTTGTGTGTGTCCCTATTGGGAATACACGTCCAGCCTCGCTAGTGGTTGCAGCTGGAGACACAGAGCTGCAGCAGCTGTGTCTCTGTCAGGTTACCAGATCTGTCAGTACCCTAATGACCAGGCTTCCTAGAGTTCCATACAGAAAGAAGTCCAAATACATGCACTGGACAGCAAGTGGTGACCATTACGGGTTCACACACTTCCTGCGGTTCTGACAGGGTCATCAAGAAATCACAGGCAAATGGCAAGTTTCTCTTTTTCTGCCTTGTGAAAACAAAAACCAGAAAACAGCTCTTACCTTGACAAGAAGACGATTCAAATGCTTGTGTTACCTACAAATTACAATGCGTTTCTAGCATGCCAATTTGACAACATATTTAAGCAGGAACAGAGGAAACCATCATCTGCTGGTGGGAGGGCAGGAATGGGTGGAAGATGGAAGAATCAAGTCCATGGCTACTTCTATAAGATCAAGTGTGCAATACTAGGTAGCGTCAGCGAATGACCACAGTTCCTTAGATGCACCAGTACGTGTGCCCAGTGGTACTGCCTGTTGGCAATTTTGCAGTTGTACTTTATGTTCTGAAATTGCAGGTATTTTTTTAAATTCTAGTTTACACTAGCAAAGGTAAGGGGATGGGAAGGGAGTGGAGATTCTGGTTCTGGTCTCCAGAGCTGTGAAGAATAAGGTTGAAAGAGTGAACTTTAATGGCAAATAAAACAAATGTAAAATAACTTTAAAATAAAAAAGGACAAATGGCAGAGAGCAGGGACAAAGTCCTAATGTGCCCCTACCCTCTTACTTGCCATTTCTGTTCCCCTCAATTCATACTGATCTTGCTTCTACCATACTGCTGGTGCCTCTGAATTTCTAGTGTATAGGGACAAATAACCTAAATAAACAAAATATTTAAAGAATCTAACACCTTTAAAAGCATTCTTCACAAGCAAAAAGAGACTGGTTTGGTTTTTTCCTCTCTCTTATTTTCACGTTATACTTATATGAGCTTTGAAGTGGCCAAAGAAAGAGCAAAGAAAGCAAGCTTACAGGAGGCCATCCTTAAACACATTATTAGCAATTATATTGTGATTTTACATTTACTTTCTAATGAATTTATTACTCTCCTGCATGCTTACAGACTAAGAAAAATGGGCTGCAACTGGAGTAGCAGCAGCCACATTTGTTCTTTCTTTTGGAAGGACCAGGATTAGAGTAATGCATGCATGTTCTTCACTGCTACTCCTTTTTTTTTTTTTTTTAATTATATTTAATTACATTTTCAGACTAAGCCGTCCTGTCCTATATATATACTTACGCTACATGAACAGACACAACATCCCTTTGTGTTGCTCTGCATCTTGGACACTTGCATGCTCCTTATCAAACAATGAGCTGGCGGGAAAGCGAGCTGATCTTAACTCACTGAAGAAAGAGCTCAGTGAGACATGAAGATGCACAGTGGGATTTTTTTTTCATTCTAAGGTTGTGAAAATAAGACTCCAAATGAGCCACTGTCCCACACAATACAGTTTTGTTCAGTGCTTGTTTGTTTTTTTGTGGGACAATTTTTGTTTTCATCTTATTAATGCAAACTGTATACCAAAATGCTTTATGTCATTAGATAAGAGGAGACAAAAGCAAGAAGCACAGGCAGAGGGTACATCTCAGCTGAGCCTGGATATGAGAGGGGAATTCACTGAAACGAAGAGACACAGATTTCAGCAGTGCAGAGGCAGCAGCTGTTGCACTGACAGTAATTGCATTGGGCTGAGGACCGAAGGAAGGAAGATGGTAGAGCAGCAAAAGAACACAAGGCAAAGGGAGACGGAGTCCTTTCTGAATCAGCAGGTTATTACAAGTTTTAGAGGTGGGGGAAATAAAGCAGAGTAATTCTCGCAAGAAAGTCAGCATCTTTTATTGTAGAGACAAAAGCTTGTGCAAAAGCTGTTAAACAAGTAGTCGCGATGATGCATTACATGAAACAAAAGCAGAAAATGTTGAAGTTACTATCTTTACTCCCTTGTTTCATGTGGACACTCTTTTTTTACATACGGGCTACACAAACTGGTAATAGAAAAATACAATCCCTAGTAACTGGCTGCATGAGAGTGAATTTCATTTTGTCAAGTTCAGCGCATCTCACAAGCAGTATCCTATCTAGCAGATAGGAATACTGAAGCAGGAGCTGATAGTACTGTACCAACATCACCAAATGGTTTAAAGAACCAGGACCAGAATTCTTCCACTCCCCCTGATTATATCCTTTTGCACTGGATCATGGCTGCCCTATACAGCCAACACACTCCTCATCAGCCCAGGCTCCTATTAAAATGCACTTTGAAGACTGCTGACCATTCTTCTCCCTCTTCCTTTACTCTCAATGCCTGGAGTTTTCTGATTTAACAGGTGCTTTCAAGACACCCAAGTGAGAGTCAGTTGACCACCATCTGGAAGGCAACCAGAAGCTCACTCTAGCAAATGAATATGAATCAGAACATGAATCCCACTCCTGTTCTGCAGCAGGATAAGGAATGCACAGCTGTTACTACATCTCATTTCAGAGAGGCATCAGAAACTTGACATTCATGACCACCACAAGCACATTCTGAAACTCTGCCCTACTCAGGTCCTCACTGGCAATCAGCCAGGCCCTTGGTGGTTGGGACCACTGTGCATAAAACGTATCAGATGGCATATTGCCTTTTGTCATTTCTGGGAACTGGATTAAGTATGAGGACTGCTGCAACACTTCATCTGGGTCCCATTGCCCTCCTACTTCAAACAGAGATGGAGCATTAGGCTGCAGTCCTATAGAAATGTAGCCAACAGATAAAAGACATCCCAACCTGCACTGCATTCCTCTGATTCTAGTGACTCCGAGTTACACAGAACTGTCACAGCAGACAACCAAACATAGCGCAGCATGTTCACTAAAAAGAAATACCCCTAGAAAGTAATTCCTTGCTGCCTCATCAAGGAGGTGCAGCTTAGCACTTACGTGTTAGCAAAATCCGTGGTAGAAGCTGCAATAGCCTAGGTCTTGCTCATATTTTATTATTAAAAACAAGACAATAAAAAAAAAAACCAACAGGAAGACAAGCAGGAGCTGGATAAATAGTGAGTAAGCTTTTAATTATAAGTTATACCTTTAAATGAAGGCATGTGGTTTAACAGTTCAAGCACGAAACCACAGTATATTGGCTGCAGGAGATTTTCAGCTTCTAAATTGCAATAGGGACTTCACAGGTAGCAGGTCACCTAATGCTACCAATGCTTTGGGATCCCACAACCAGAAGGGAAATGGTAATAAATACCCTTGTTTATAACACACTTTGGGATCTTCAGCTCTACACATGAGCACATCTGTCCTGCTGCTGTCTATGAATTAAAGCTCAGTTAGTCTACAGGGAAGAGTGAGGAAAAAACAGGAGAAGTTGGGGGGAAAATTGAAAGGTTTAGGTATTTTCCCTCTCAGCTGTTTGACCACCACATTTGCATTGCCTTTTTTTTCCTTCCAGAATGTTTTGTCAGGTCCCTGTTCCAGCTGTAGTAAGCAAGAAGCTGATGCAGCATCTTTCCTGCTGACAAACATTTGGAAGTTTTGAGCCAGTGAAAACAGCAGTGTACATGTTGGAGAATCAGCCACACAGCGATTATGGAAATCAGCCCTTTGGCCAGAGGGCAAAATTTACATAAAGAAGAGAAACATTACATTTAAATCAAAAGCTCAACAGTATTCCCAGTTGATTGCTGAAGACTATTTTCTGGACAGAATTTCTCCACTTCTGCAGCTCCATTCTGCAGCTACCCCTTAAGTTATTTCATCTCCACTGAGCCGGAGTTCAGTTCTGGTTTCAGTTCAATACAAAATCCAGTTATGAAGCATATCTCAGAACCTTTGGTGTCAACATTTCGATTTATTTTATGGTTTTTTAAATGAGGGAAGTCTCACACTGTGCAAAGATATCTCCTGAAGCTCTGTGCATTTTAACACAGGATTGAGATGCTGGACTGTAGCTGACACACATCAAAGCAACTATGACTGCACCAAGCCACATCACGTCACACAGTCTGAACAGCTAGAGTTTCTATTATTACCTCAAGGATCTCCACTTAGAGCTGTATTTCACAGAGCAGATCCAGCCTCCTACATACCAACAGTCTTCAAGCCACAGCCCTTGCCATACTCCTTAACAGTGCTCAGAGAAACAGGGAAATGCAGGAAGCTGAAAGCAAGGCTACTGCTCTGATGAGCACTATTGACTGAAAGGGCAGAGTACAACACTGACCACCCCAAGCACTACTTTAGCAAGTACTGCCACCAATAGGCCAATGAAGCTTGGGGTCATTTGTCTACACCTCAGTTTTGCCAGTATGGACGTGCTCTCTGCCTCAATCCCACCCTTAAATTGACATAGATTGGATACTTACACTGTGTCATCACATCAAGAAAATTCAACTTGCTTCTGTGTATCTTTACACTTCAAGAACCAATTTAAACTGCTGCTCCAAAAGGATGCTTACCAATATACAGCTACAAAGAAAAAGACTTACAGTATAATAAATAAGCTGCACTACTGAGCTCCTCTATGGCTTTTACTACATATCTGCAGTGCCTTTATAGCATTATGCTTTTTTTTTTTCCTAACTCTTAGCATTCCAATTTGTTTTACACCATACTGAATGGCTACTGTTACCGCATATGAAAGCTCCCACTTCTCCCACAGCAATTCCTGAACCTTAATCCAATTGGTTGGCACAGTTACACAGAGTAATTTACAGACATTCCACCAAATTACATATTTTCTACTCCCGGACAAACCTCCTGTTTTTCCTGTTTATCTGTAGAAACCTAAAGCTCTACCACAAGGGATCTCTTTCTTTCCAATCTCCTATCTTCTGAAAAGTTCTGATTTTGAATTTTCTCTCAGGTTGCCTTATATAGTTGAGTAATTAGCACACCCAGCTTCTTTCATCTTCCACACAACCTTGAGTGTCACTTATCTGGTTTAGAGTTACTTTAGCTACCCTGTGAACTTTAAAAATATGAACTTTAAACATTCAAGAAAGCAAATGATGAAGAATGACAAGACTGCAATCCAACTGCAAAGAAAATTTGAAGGAAGTACTATGAGTGATATGTTACATCTGTAACATGATCCGGGCCATCCACAGAAAACCTTGCTAACACTCAGCCATCTCTTTTCCCCAATCCTGTCATGACAGTATAGAGAAGAAACTTATTTAATGGTTTTCATTTTTGTTACTAAGAAAGCTGGTGCTCAGTCAATGCAGAACCACTCTATATAAAACCATTGGCAAAAAATCCCAGCGCTGGGCACAAGTGGCAACCAGCAGATGCAGTGAGCAAAAAATGCAACTTCCCAGCAGAAGTGAGGCTTTTTCACACCACTGTTGAAAGAGTTAAACACGTCCCCAGACATTCTGCTTTCCCCATATACCTGATGGAGCTTGTAACTATTAGCTGCAGCTCGCTGGTCCAGCTTCAAATCCACATGTTTCTTCACGGTGTAAATTTAATTACTATTTGTTTTATATTACTAAAGGTAATTGTCCTTAATAATGTATAGGCAGAAGTAAGGTAGCAACTACCGCACTACCATACTCTGCAAAGGGTTTTTGTTAATCATCGCAGCAAATTATCCAAATTCAAAACTTGATATGTAATTGAACTTTAGAAAGTTGCATAGCTTAAAAAACCCCTACAACTTACTTAACAGAAAACCATCTGTGTCTCCTCCTTTGCAAATCTTTTATGGTCCTGTTCTCCTTCCCTCCAGCTATACAGAATATTGAAAGAAAGAAGGCAGTACACGTCATTTTAACCAAACCCAACACTCCTGCTAATTTCTAACCTTCCCTTGTCAGTCTAGTCTTTTGAAGGTCTGTGCATCTTTCCACTGAATACCAGAAACAGCTACAACAAAGTTGCCCATCTGGATCATCTATTACGGAAGATCTTATTTAGCCATTACCTACCAGAAGGGTATGCTCTAATGGATGTGCATGATTTAAAAAAAAAAAAAAAAGAAGAGAAACTTGAAAGTGAAATTAATCACATAAATTGGATGATAACCATGTTCTGACAGACAGAACTCTAAATCCATCCTAAATTATCAATCAGATCAACTTGATAAATGTTCTTCACAATGGAAAAAGCATTATCAGGCAAGAAAAACTTGCCTCCCAAGCTAAGACTTATTCTCAACAAGTATCTAGGAGGTTTGATACAATACATATAAGGTGGGGCAAGCATTCCCATTATGGGGGAATTTCTGTGCAGTTCATTAGAAACACAACTCACACACACATCATGAGTTTTCACAAAAATGTACTGAAGATACCCATTACCTAAATGTGCTACAGAAAGTAAACTTTCTAAATATTTTTAGAAGGACTGACTGTGCAAAATGCCTGATTGAATATTGCTGGTGAGTTTGCAGCCATTATGAAGATCTGATTTGATGAAACAAATTTCAAGGAAAGTTTCAATATACTTAGCATATAAAGTAAAACGATTTAATCAGTTTTATAAAAGGCCGATTTAATTAACTTGTCCTGAGGCCTCTTCTTCCCACAAACTGGTCCCGGTGCTTGTATTTGCTCTCTAATGCAAGTGAGCTTGTATTCTGTAACTCAGAGATGCTTTTATCTGCTTCGCACTTTCCTCGCTATCTTGTTATAGCCAAAGTGGAAAAGCCTGCAAGCTTTCACAGCCTTCCTATCTTACTTAGACAAGCTACTACAGCTCTAACTATAGACCAAAAAACCCCTTTCTTGCATACTGCATTATGATGCAATTAGAAAGGTCCGGACAGACCAACAGATAGGAAACAAAAGAATGAGAATTAATTAATAGGCTCACTCCAGGAAATGTCAAGACACTGATCAGGTAGAAGTAGTAAAGGTGGGCATCTTCTTATCATTTGGGGAACGTACAAAACATAATAGCTGCAGGTTTAACATTTCTCATGCCGGTGTCTATGTTACTACTGGCCTTGAAGAGCACATTAGCAGCAGTGACTAAATGCAGGGCTTTAAAACAGGGAACACATCCATCGTAAATCTCTACTAAGGAACACAACCGAATTTTCCCTAATCTACTTTCCCTGGCTTTTCATCCACAACAAACAGAAAGTTGAGACTTCCACAAAGCTGTTGTGCTTTACCCTTGAAGTTTACCTTCTATCTATAATTGTTCTCAAACTCTTAGGGCTTGCCTAGCTGGATAGGAGCTTCCTAAATGAGCTAGCTACCTCATCTGAAGCACAAGACTTCTGGACTCTCATTCTAACGCTGGGGTGATAGAGGGTTTAAATCTGTGCAAATCAGGGTGCCACAGTTCTGCATACTTACACAATTAAAGAAAGAGATGCCCTGCAGGCATGGGAGAGGAAAGAACACAGACAATGCAAGGTATGCTTTGGGTTCAGTTTATACCCGCTTCAAGTGAATCATGTACAGATCACTGGAAAGAAGAGGAAAAAGTGTCTCCACTAAATCAGCTATTCCTCTGCATGATCTTTACTCTTGATAACCAGGCACCCAAAAATTTTAAAAATCCCACTTAAAAATTAGATAACAAGTTTCTTCCTCATTAAAAATCTAAATCATCATGCTGCCAAGAACACGCCTTGCTGTGAAGATGGAAGTTTTGCTTTCAATAAATCTATCCATCAATAGAGAGTAACTATTTGGGATTTGAGGAATTTCTATATTGTCAGTCTTCATGACTGCACTGAAATCTCAGTTTCTCCTACAGGCTCAGCTAATGCAGTCCTACAACGGCATAGGTTCAAACATGTTTTTTCAAGTGTTTTGGTTTCCAGAAATCATTGTTTCAAAGCCCTCTCTGTGACCTCAAACACTAACAGAAAGTAATACCCATTGATCTCACCATGGAAACAAAAAGAATCTCTAATTCTAAGCTGTTCATCACATCAGGGAGGGCTGATTTATACTGTAAAAAGTAAGTAGCACAGAGTATTAAAAACCCTTTCCATCTTCAAAGCAAAGACAGGTTTTACATGAGAAAATCTCTTCTCTAGAAGATTACATTGAAAAGTAATATAAAGTGTGCATAAACTGCTGTCCAGAGAAAAACTATTTCCTGACCAACCCTTCCAACCTCTATCTCAAATACTCGCAGCCTCATACTGCAGTCAGTGGACAGGCTGATGAGACTGAATATCTCAGGTCATTAGAATTACTGTGGCTAGAAGCTGCACTGGATTTCTTAATGAGCTGAAATCAGACTGTTAAGGAATTATAGCTGAAGCCACAGATGCTCTATTATGCTTTGACAGCCAATACTCTCTCTGCAGGGACTATTTTGAAAGTGTCAGAACTTGGTGGAAATTTTTTCTATTAGCTTCACTATCTCTGATCTGTACCTCCCTCCAAATATGCTGTGAAGCTGCAATCTATATAAATTACAGATATCACCAGTTACTGCTAGTCGTCTTGTCCCAGTAAAAAGCCAGATGGAGGACTAAGCAAAAACCAACAGAAAAATAAGAACAGCTGAGAGTGAGATTATTCACAGCAATATGTAATTTAGGTGAAGCCTTTAAATTCCTGGCAAACTGCCCATGAGAATGTTGCTTAAGTCAACTTGAATTCTTCTGACATATGGATGTTTACAGAAAGACATCAATTATGGACTATTTCAGGGTCAAATTAATGGCACTAAATAATTTAAACAAGAGAAGAAAAAGCCAGCACTGGACTTAAAATGTTGTAAATACTGTGAGTTTTCCTAGTTATGGCTGAGTTATCCACGATCTTGAAAACAGTCTTAACTATTTACTGATTCCCGAGTCAATCATTCATTCAGCCTAATTCTTGGTTAAAATAAATAAATCAGAAATTTTAAAATTGTGGAAGTAAATCAGTTTTGGTTTCTTTTTGATAGCCTCAGACATATAGACTAAAAACAGATTACATAGATTTGCTGAAATGCTCATCAGTCTTACATGTTCCACATCTTAATTCTAAAGCAGGTGGTCAGTTCTACAGAAGAGGCGGGGGGAAACCCAAACAAAACAGCATCTGTTCTAGCTGTAAAAGTTAATTGACATTTTCTTTTTTGTTCTCTTTTTTCTCTCTCTCTTGTTATTTTCCTCTTCTTCTGCAATGGCCACTTTGCTGAGAGGATCAGAGACCTACAATCTGTCTGCAAAGACAGAAAGAAAAAAAAAAAAAAAAAGCTATGTACAGTTTCTGAGAGACTCTGCCTAGATCTGAGCACAGTTCAGTTTCAATAGTTTCTACAGGAACACTGCAAGGTGTTAATGCATTTGTATGTTAAGTTTTTTCTGTATCTTAGTAGGCTTTCCATATGTCCCCCAGCGTTCTTCTGGACAAGCTGTCCAACCGTGAGGTTCACAGTGTGCTGAAGGAAGAAGTGGCTGAAGGGCAGAGCTCAAGGGTCGTAGTGAATGGGGCAACATCTGGTTGGTGACCAGTCACCAGCGCCGCTCCTCAGGGCTCAACTCGAGGGCCAGTTCCATTCAATATATTTATCAGCGATCTGGGTGCAGGTGTTGAATGCACCATTAGCAAGTTTGCTGATGATACTGAACTGGGAGGTGCTGTTGGCTCTCTGGAGGGACAAGAGGCCTTGCAGAGGGATCTGGATAGATTGAGGCATTGGGCAATGATTAACAGCATGAAATATAACAAGGACAAATGCTGCATTCTGCACCTGGGATGGAGTGATGCTGGGCACAAGTATAAACTGGGAGAGGAGTGGCTGGAGAGCTGCCCTGCAGAGAGGGACCTGGGGGTGCTGCCTGACAGCAGGGTCACCATGAGCCAGCAGTGTGCCCTGGCAGCCCAGAGGGCAACCGCATCCTGGGGTGCACCCAGCACCGCACGGCCAGGAGAGGTGATCACCCGCTGTGCTCAGCGTTGGTGCGGCCTCCCCTTGAGTGCTGGGGGCAGTTCTGGGCCCCACACTTTCAGAAGGATCTGAAGGTCCTTGACTGTGTCCAGAGGAGGGCAACAAAGGTGGTGGCTGTAGGGCATGTCCTGTGAGGGGCGGCTGAGGACTCTGGGTTTGTCTAGTTTGGAGAGAAGGGGCTGGGGGGCGACCTCATCGCTCACTGCAGCTTCCTGGGGAGGGAGGTGCAGAGGGAGGTGCTGAGCTCTTCTCCCTGGGATCCAGTGCCAGGACACATGGGAATGGTTCAAAGCTGCACTAGGGGAGGTTCAGACTTGACATTAGGAAGCATGTCTTAACTGAGAGGGTGGTTAAACACTGGAACAGGCTTTCTAGAGAGGTGGTCGATGCCCCAAGCCTGTCAGTGTTTAAGAGGCATTTGGAGAATGCCCTTAATAACCTGCTTTAACCTTTGGTCAGCCCTGAAGTGGTCAGGCAGTTGGACTAGATGATCGCTGTAGATCCGTTCCAACGGAACTATTCCTATTATATTCTAGTCTAGACCAGTCTAGTCTATTCTGTTCTATTCTATTTTGTTGCTTTTTTAACTTTTGTCTGTTAAATTTCTTGGAAAACTTCTGAAATCCTAAGTCCCTGGCCAGTTATAATTAACATAGCACAAAGCTGTACTATCCCCCTTTTTACCTCCTTACAACACCATTAGCTAGAACTTATAAGCTGTTAGCTCCAGGGTAATTTTCAGAACAAGCAGTCCTGTAAGAATGCTATTAGAACATATACTGGGTACTTAAGCAAATCCAAACTAAGAACTTGCCAGGAACATGTGCCAGCTAGAGGCTATAATAAACAGAACTATATTTCACTTGCATCTCATTGTACTGCACTGCTTGTCATTGCTGGCCCAAATCACATCTTGCCACAGTGATGCATGAACTTGTCACCTCAAAATTATACTGCTGTGACCTACATGGTGTGATGCCATCCAGGTCCTGCAACTGGCAAGGAATGCTGAGGCTCATTTATTAGGTGGCATGGTGCCACCTGAGTATATCAGGCTCACATTTCAAGGATCTGTCCTTGTAAGTTTAAAAATTTAAGGTTCTGGTTTTAATCATTACAGCCAAATTGCTTAAGAGAGCTTGAGAATTGCTCAGTCCAAGAGACTGAGCGCTGCTGACAACTGCTGATGTAAGAACTTGGCCCTGGAGATAAACAAAATGAAACTACAGAAGGGAGTTCTCAAGCCCAGGTTCTTTGTTGTTCATGTCCAGTGAGAGCTGAGCAGAGTTTAAATTCATTTGGACACACAAGGACATGCTTTCTTATGCCTCCCAGCCTTCCCCAAACTCTAGCAAAACGATGGATTGGAGATTAGGGGTGACTGACATAAACAATCCTTTTATCTCCATTTCATTTGTCAGTAAAGCACCTATACCATAAAATACACTTTTACAGACTTTCAATAAACACAATCTTTCTGTTAAAACCTGAACAAAAAGCCCCAAACAAAAGTTTTTAACAAAAACCCTTTACTCATGCAGATATCCTGACCATCTCACATGACCACTGAAGCAACCAAGAGCGCAGGATTTCACTTAGTACCTCCTCTCTGACAGTCATAATTTTTAGTTCAGAATTTTGGAAAAGTGTTTGGGAAAGACTTGCCAATTTTGTTTTAGATATTTCCGGTTAAGGATGTTCAAATCCATTTTGTACAATCACCAGAAATTAATTAAATCACTAAAGGAATCATTAGCACATAAATCACACTATGCATCCCTACAATCACATAACTGTCTGTGTATCTCTTGGTTTACACGTAAGAACATGATGGCTGCTTCCAACATAAAATATAGTTTACATATCCAGTTAAAACAGAGAGGTGCCACTGCCTATCCTGCTGTGTTCCTCTAAAAACATGTAATTTAAGTATATTACCAAAATGCAATAACCTACCTCTTGAAATATCTTCAAATGCTTCTATACTCAAAGCTTCTAATACCGTCTGTTTAGAAACCACTGAAAACAATTTTCATTACTAAAAACTGGAATTATTTTCTTCTTATTCAAAACATTTCCCACCATTTCCCTTCATTTTTATAACCTGCAGTTAAAAAAAACATCCCAGATATTTCTTAAAGTCTAAGGTATTTCCTGCAACTGAGAAGACATGCAGGTCAGATTTTAGGCAACTGAACAGATACATTACAAGCAGATTTAGCTTCATACAGAAGGAAGTAAGCTATAGGATTACTTTAGGAACAGTCACATAGTGCAGATGTGCTGATCCACAGGACCCTATGTCACTGAGAATCAGGTAATATTCGAGTGGCTTAGATACCAGCATTATTACTAATGATTTCCCACATTTTACATACAGGAAACACACAAAGCAACCATAACAGAGTGAGAAGTTCATGCACTGTATGACTCAAGTCAAAAAGAAATCTCGCAAACACATTTCTTTTAGATTTTTTGGGTCTTGTTTTAATATGGTTTACAGTCATTGTATATGACCCAGAATAAAAATTACTGTGACAGGGTTGGTTGTAGGAAGCTGTAACTAATCACAAGTCAAAGTTGATTGAAAATAGAACGCTTGTAGTTTTGCCTCATTCTCAGAGAATGACCTTATCATGCAACAAATAAACCTATTGTTCACTGCTCCCTTTTCCAAAAAAGCTCCTCTATAAAAATGAAATGTAACATTATGCCACTTGGCAATGTTATCAGGATTTACTGCCTGTAAAAGGACAGCTAAAGGCTGTACCAGATGCTTCTTCATCAGAAAACTAAGAGAAAAGACCAAGACAGAGGAGGCTTTTGTTATTACTAATGCTTCAACCTTTGTTCTCAGGAGCTTGACACCGTCAGGGAGGAAGAGACCATTACATTAGTTCCTCACAGACTTAACTAACTTACAAGAAGAATTTAAGCTATTTTGGATCACCAGCCAAACCAATGCAGTGGTGCTGTCAGAGATAGTCCGATTATTTTGTGCTGAAAGAAGCACAGGGGCAAACAAGCAGTACCTAGTTGATGCTGCAAAACTCTTCCACTGGGAGAGCGTTTCTCAACTCCTGATCTTCCAGAGATAGTGGGATTATAGAGAAAAGTTGACATATTTCACTCCTATGAATTCCTCATACACAACCACACCACACTGTACAACAGAGGAAAAATGGCTATTGCTCCCCTGTCCTCATCCCACCCAGACTGCAGTGGAACACAGGAATATATCTGACATCTTCCTCACACTGCACAGAGAAGAGCTTCAAGGTGGAAGAGAACAAGACTCATGGCCTACCACAGGACTTTTTCACCAGCTTGATTTGTTTCACTCCTTCTGTCTGCCCTAGTCTAGCCTGCTCTATGTCACGCGGCACTGTAGTGTGCTGGTAAGTAAAGCTCAAGCAAGATCAAAATAAAAGCTGATGGTGTAGGAGAGGTAAATGGTAATGAGCGGTAGCACAATTTTCCATCAAAAACATCAAAGCTTTATATTTTTGGAAAAGGACTGTTTCCTTTAATTCTCACACACTAGAGGAAGCTGTAATGGACTATCAAAATCTAAACTTCTGTAAGAACTTTTCTCCCAAGAGCACAAAGTAACTGCTGCTAGGACATTGCATAACCAGGCAAAAAATTAAGCAAGCTACTAAAGGAGGCTAGTCTTTCAATCGCTCATATTTTAAATAGGAAAGGAGCAAGAGGAAAATATCAAAGCAGAGCTTATCTATCTACTAGGATCTTTAAATATGAAACCTTAATATTAAAATACAGAAAGTGCCTTCTACAAACTGATTTCTCTTGCAAGAGCCACATCCAAAGAAAGATGGATTAAGCAATCAAGCTTAGATGCAATCTGCTCTCAAATGTCATCAGAATAGCAGTGTCTTTCCACCGGGTCTATTCCCTACACACAGCTGCAGTTTCATCTATTAAATACGATAAAAATAGACAGTGAAGGTTTATCCCTCCTTTTTTCTCCTATGAAGTCAACGCAGTTCAGAGAGGTAACAGAAGCTTAGCCTTGACCGTAAATCAACAAAATAATTTGCAGCTGGTTTAAGTCTGCACATCTACAAAGAGAATGCATCATAACCTAACAACTAAGCCTCACAGGAGAAAACCTGGCCATCGGCAACTTCTATTGTTTATAAATAAAGCCTACTATAATCTCTCAATTTGAAAGGCTGGAAGCAAGGAACAAAATAAAAATGCTACAATTTTGCACATTTTAATTGGTTCCTTCTTGTAACACAGAACCAATAAGAGAAAGGAAAGTGTTCTAGTACTGCATTTTTTTTTTAGAATCACTTCTATGGAAATCCAGACTAAAGTAGTATTATGGCACTCTCCAAAAGTCAAGCAGCCCTTCACTTTGAAGAACCCCACATGAAAAAATTAAGCAAGCATCAACCATTTTCAAAATCTGTCCTATCAATCAGCACAGGCTGGTGAGAATGCTTATGTTATATCCAAAACTGCCAAGGAAGTGCCACAGATAATAGATATTCTTTGCAACATAAAAAGGAAATGACAGGAGAAACCACGCAAAGGCACAAAACCTGAAGCAGTTTCAGGATATCACAACAAAAAGACATAAAGCCATTCCATTATCAGTGACTCCAGCTCAGACCTTTCCTCAAACCTGCAATCCACAGTTTTGCATCAGTGTCAGCATCACAAGCCAAACAACACAGTCCAGTGTCTGAAAACAGTATTTTTAAAATATTTTTTCTCTAAAATAATAAACTATACTTTTTTGTAGTCTTATTGCTTGTGTCTACAGCTTAGGTATTTTAATTCTTCTCTCCACCTCTGAAAGCTAAAGAAAAGCTTTATACATATTTATACTGTCTATAAAAATAGACAAGATTTTCTTATAACTACAAAATTCCAGAAGCTTTGCTTGAAAAAGAAAACACTTTGTCCTTACTGTCACTACAAAAGTGCTAAGGTGCAACATGTCCTGAAGAGAGGCGCGTGCTGCTTTTCAGATCATGTAATTTGTAGAGAGGGGAACAAATAATCTGACACCAAATCAAGGAAAAATCAGATTAACCTCTTACACTAATCATAAGATACAAAGAGTTCATTTCTTAAAGGCTCACTGATACTGTTTTGTTACTGTTCCAAACACCATTCAAAGTTCAAGTGCAAATAAACATTTAATCACTCAGCTGCTGAAAAGTATTGTTCATCACTTGCCGTAAGCGTCATGGATCCAAAACAGGAAGAGAGGAAATAAAACCCCGAAAGATACATAAGCAACCAACTCATAAAACAGAATAGATCTATCATTTACGCAGCAGTATGCGCGGCAATTTGCACAGAAGGGCGCACAGGGAGGGCAGCTCTTTGAAGGAGGGGCATTCCACTGGCTGAGCAGAGAGGGTTGAAGTTCACCTAACGAAGCAACAGGGCACCATTCTGTGGCTATCTGTGACAGGCCAAGGGCACTCATCCTGCCTGACCCCCAAGGTGGGCACTCGTCTGAGAGCAAAGGCTGCAGCGCTGGCTGGGGGGTCTGCACCTTCAACCCCAGTGGTGGCCGATGCCTCCACCCAGACGGAGCTGCTGAGGGGAAGGGCAGCAGTGCAGACCTCAGGCTGCAGATGTTCCCAGCCCTTCCTCCTGGGGCAGGGACAGGCAGCAGACGTGCCTGCAAAAGGTGGGGGTCTCCTGCAGCAGGTGGCTGAGCTGCGGGAGGCAGTAAGAAGGCTGTGTAGCATCAGGGAGGCTGAGGAGGAGTTGGATACCTGGTTCCAAGCACACTCTGCAGTGGACACACTGCCAAAAACTCTCCCACTGGCACACATGGGTGGGAGAGAGGCCAATAATGCAGAAGAATTGAAGCTGCAATAGCAAGGACGTGCAGGAGGAAGAAGACTTCCCCCAAAGCCTGAGGCGCCCTTGCAGAACCACTTCACCACTCTGCAGACTGAAGAGGAAAGACCAACCACATCAGGAGAGATGCTGGAGCTGAGTGAGGCAGCCCAGTCTGCTCCCCATGTAACAACCAGCACAGCTAAGAAACGACGGGTGACTCTCTTCTGAGAGGTGCAGAGGCACCGTCTGCCAACCTGATGCACTTTCTAGAGAGATGTGCTCTTACCGGGGGGCTCGTACCAGGGATGTCTCTTGAGACACTGCCAAGCTTCATACGATGTTCTGACTATTATCTGCTGCTGTTGTTTCATGTGGGCACCATCGATACAGCCAGGAGCAGCCTGAGGAGAATCCAGAAGGACTGCAGAGCCCTAGGAGTGGTGGTAAGGAACTCTGGAGCGCAGGTAGTTTTCTCATCAATCCTCCTGGGCCAAGGGAAGGGGTTTGAAAGGACCAGCCAAATCTGGCAAATCAACAAATGGTTACAGAACTGATGCCACAGCCAGGGGTTTTGCTGCTTAGACCATGGGACTTGCTTTGAAGCCTACTAGGGGCTAACAGGGTCCATCAGTCAGAGAAGGGGAAGAACATCTTCAGTCATAGGCTTGTCAAGCTGGTGAAGAGGGCTTTAAACTAAAGGTGCCAGAGGAGGGGAACCTCGATCCATCCCACTGCTACCAGCTTGATATTAGTGACAACAATAGATGCCCAGAGCCTGGAGAGGGCTTACAGGTCAGCAGGAGAGCACCTGAAGAGCAGCACAAAGGAATTCCATCCAGAGAGTCAGGTTCATCAGGAGCCCAACTTAAATGCCACTATGCATTGCACATGCACTGTGGAGAATAAACAAGAGGAGCTGGAGATGGGTGCATGCCTGCAGGGCTACAATCTTCTTGGCATCACAGAGATGTGGTGGGATGGTTCCTATGACTGGACTGTTGGAATGGAAGGGTACAGGCTCTTTAGGAAGGACAGGCAGGGGACACAAGGAGGGGTGGTTGCCCTCTGTGTCAACGACCAGCTAGAGCCCATGGAACTCTGCCTGGGAATAGGTGAGGAGCCGACAGAGAGCTTATGGGTCAGGATTAAAGGGAGGGCAGGGACACAAGATATAGTGGGGATCTGCTACAGGCCACCCAACCAGGCAGACCAAGCAGATGAGGCCCTCTATAGACTTACAGGAGCATCCTCACATTCACAAGCCCTGCTCCTCACGGGGGGCTTCAACCACCCTGGTATCTGTCGGAGGGACAACACAGCAGGGCATAAGCAATCCAGGAGGTTCCTGGAATCACTTGTCCAAGTGATAGAGGAGCCAGCGAGGAGAGGTGCTGTGCTGGACCTTGTTCTCACCAACCAGGAGGGGCTGGTGGGGAGTGTGAAGGTCAAGGACAGCCTTGGCTGCCATGACCATGAAATGGGGGACTTCATGATCCTTAAGGCGGCAAGGGGGCACACAGCAAGCTCACTACCCTGAACTTCAGGAGAACAGACTTGACCTCCTCAGGGATCTGCTTGGAGGAGTAACATGGGATAAGGCCCTGGAGGGAAGAGGGGCCCAAGACAGCTCTTGGTCAAGGATCTCCTCCTCCAAGCTCAGGAGCAATGCATCCTGACAAAGAGGAAGTCAGGTAAAATCATCAGGAGACTGCATGAATGAACAAGGAGTTCTTAATAAAAAATGTAATATTTCCAATTTTAGGTTTAAACCAAGAAGACCACCTGTTTTCATGTGAGCTCTGAAAATAATCAATTTTACCTTGTTTCACCTTTCCTTTCTAACATATCGGATTATGTTTTCTGATTGCTGAGAGGGTAGAATAACATCTGGAAGGACAGGAGTTGCCATTTTGAAGCTCTGCTAGGGAAAAAGGATGACTTTAAAGCAAAGCATAGAATAACAAAAAAACACTCAAGAGGCTTGGAATTTAATATTACATATTAACAAAAACTACAAAGTGAACTGGAAATGCTATAAACTTATTTTCTTGAGAAAAATTAACTGAAAAGATTAACAGAAAAGACATTCCCATCTCTGGCATTTCTCTCCTTGTTTCTAAAACAAGGTGATTCAAAACACTCATCTAATCATACGGGAAGTACAAGCAGTATGTATTCATAGCTACTAAAATGTGAAACTATTCTCCCTCCTTGATTGCTGATCAGTCCAACTGCATGATAGAGCTATAAAAGCACAAAGAAAGCTAGAAAGTTAAAACCTAGATATTTAGTTTTTAAAATAACTGAAAGAAATAAAGCAAATTAATTGCTAAAAATAAACACTGTATATAATAAGTGGCTCGCAAAACTCCTTTCATCTGGCAACAAAAACTGAAAGCTGTTCTCCTTAAGTTGGTTTTCTGAAACAACTGAAGTGTTTCTACCGCCCTCTAGTGTTAAAATTAATGCAAAGGTTAGCCAAGAGGACAACTGGAAAGACACTTAAGAAATTAATTATTATAGTGTCTTCATAACCACTGTAAAGCTAAAAATTAAAAAGTAGATTTTTAACGGAGCAGTGGGCCAATTTTGTCTTTAAAATGAAGGTCTTCAAAGCTTCTTTTTAAGGTGCGATTTTCCCCATAGCAGCTGGCTATGTAAAATTATGGGAGTTTTTAACTCATCCTCAGCCCTATGTTTCTATGAAAACTGAAAACAGTGCCCGAGGAAAAGTTCTGCTTGACGCTAAAGAAGGAAATTATTAGAATTTTTAAAAAGCGAAGAATCAATCACCTATTTCCATAGCCCAAGCTGTAAGATAAGCAAACATTAAAACTAAAGAACTACTGGCTTTTATAATTCACATTATTTAAAATAAGCTGTTTATATATAAGCATAGATGGAAAATTCTTCTTTTCCTCCTGAGGCCCCACATACGAATTTTAACTTGAATTGAACTAGCATGCAGAAAAAGGAAAGCTCAGAGGGAAACTTTCTCTGAAGGGCATGAAGTCCTTTACCAGCAAATTAAATTAAATCCTGAGTACAAATAACAAAATAAAGAATAAAGTCAATAGGCCAAAAAGTGAGACTCCTTAGAATATTAGGTACTGACAGAAGAAAGAGAAATGTTCTAACAGACAAGCTATATAATGGGCTAAAGTAGGAAAACACAGATCAAGGATGTAGTGATTAAGAATAAAAACCACCACCACATTTGGATTGCTACATCAAATTCAGCCAGAGTAGCTACTGAAGGAGTCAGGGCTCAGTCTAAAACTGACCATAATGCACACAGTTCAGTGGAAATCAGCAGATCCATTATTTATGGGTAGGTTTGCTGCATGCAGTACAGAGCTTTTACTTTGAGCTAATACTGACCAAATTTGCTGCAGAACCAGTGACAGTGTAATCACATCAGGACAGTGCTGGTCCTGATCTAATTAATCCTGCTGATCAATAATGGTGATTAGCTCAGTTATAACACTGTAATAACACATCTACTCCTCTTTCAGGACTTAGATAATATTTCCACGTGATACCATAGGTGTACTACTTCAGTCAGCAATAACCGAGGATGTTCAGAACGCAGTGTCTGCTATTACACGTGTACTAATGTCTTTGCAAGATAGGGATTGTATTTACTATAGTCTACCAGCAGGCCTGTCACATCATTAAAACCTGTATTACATCTAGTCCAAACCTACACTCTCAGGAAAGTCTGTAGACTGGTTTCGAGCAAGTGACCTTCTAGATCTTAAATGAAGGAAGGAAAGCCTGGCAGGTCTTTGATAGCAAACTACTGGAAGTAAAACAACAGTTTGTTCTACTACTCAGGAAAGTAAGTATACATGTAGGAGACTGACTTTGCTAAACAGGGAATGTAGGACTGAGCTCTGATGCAAACAGGACATTCACAGAAGATAGAAATGAGGGCAGGTTACAGAGAAAGAATAGAGAAACCCTAGCAGGCACGTAAAGTGCCGCTAGGAAAACCAAAGCTTACCTAAATTTGAAACTGGCAAGGGACATCAAGGGCAACAAGAAAAGCTTTGTTAGCAGCAAAAGAGTAAATGAGGAAAACACAGGCCTGCTGAGGAGGGGCAGATGATACCATTACAGCATATCCAGATAAGGCTGAGGTTCTTAAAGTCTTCCTTGCCTCAGTCTTCACAAGGAAGGTCTCAGGCCCCTACATCTATAGAGGGGGTTCAGAGAGTATAAGGACCATCAGTAACAGAAGAGAATGGAATCAGGGATCTCTTAAAAAATCTCAACCCATAGAGGCCCCTGAGACAAGACAGGACGCTGAAAGAATCAGTCAGTATGATAGTGAGACTGCTCAATATCATGTTTGAAAGCATGTAGAGATCATGGTAGGTCTCCCACAGCTGGAGAAAGGGAAACGTTCAACCTGTCCTCAAAAAGGGGAAAAGTACAATCCAGACAACTACAGGCTGGTCAACCTCACTTTGGTACCTGCCAAAATCACAGAATCATAGAAGTTGGAAGAGGGCTCCTAGGATCATCTACTTCAGCCCCCTGCTCACACAGGGTCAGCCACAGCAGGTTGTCCAGGGTTGTGACCAGTTGCGTTCCAAGTATCTTCTCAAGATGGAGACACCGCAACCTCCCTGGGGAACCTGTTCCAGTGTTTGACAACACTTACTATGAAAAAAAAAAAAATTATTATGTTCAGATGGAATTTCATGTTTTGTGTCCATTGTCTCTTGTCCTGTCAGTGGGCATTACTGAGAAGAGTCTGGCTCCCTCTCCTTCATTTCCCTCCACATCAGGTATTATACACATTGGTAAGATTTCTCCCGCTTGAACCTCTCCTTCAGACTGAACAGTCCCACCTCTCACAGCCTCTCCTCATATGAAAGATGCTCCAGTCCCTTAATAACCTTTGTGGACTTTTGCTGAACTAGCTCCAATATGTCCACTCCTTTCTTTGCTGAGGAGCCCACAACTGGACATAGTACTCCAGATGTGGCTTACCAGTGCTGAGCAGAGAGGAAGGACCACATTCCTCAACCTGGTGGAAACGTTCTTCCTAATGCAGTCCTGAAAGCTGTTCGTTGCCTTTGACGTAGGGTGCATTGCTGGTTCATGGTCAGCTTGTTGTCAGACAGGACCTCAAGCTCTTTCTCTGCAGAGCTGCTTTCCAGATGCTCATCCCAGTGTGTACTGGTGCATGAAGAAAGTATTTTTGGGACACATTTCTGGGCATATGCAGATGCTGCTGGTGAGTGGGAACAGTCAACACAGATTTACCAGTGATAAATCATGCCTGACCAACTTAATTGCTTTATATGATGAAACAACTGGATTTCTGGACAATGGGAGAACACTGGATATAATTTACCTCAGCAAGTCTTTTAACAGTCTCTCACAGTGCTCTTGTTATCCAAGTTGTGACATTACAGTCTGGATGAGTGTACAACTAGATAGGTAAAAAACTGGCCAGAAAGTTGGGCTCAAAGAATAGTGGTTGAAGTCATACCTTACGCTGGAGGCCAACGAGTACCACATGGGTCTATCTTGAGGCTTGTCCTGTTTAACATCTTTATCAGTGACCTGGAGAAGGTGACATGGTACTCTCTCATAAAGTCTGCAGATGACAGCAAACTACGTGATGCAGTCAAAATGCTCCAGGGCATGGCTACCATTTTGAAGGACCTAGACAGGTCAGAGGAACAGGCCATCAGGAAAGGACTTCTGCTGAAAAGGATTTGTGGGTCCTAGTGGACACTAGACTAAACAGGAGTCAGAATTACACTGTGATAGCAATGAAGGCTAAAAGCTTACTGGACTGTATCCACAAGAACATACACAGTAGATAATGGAAGTGATTATTCTCCTTTACTCAACACGGTACTAAATCTGGTTTTGGGCCTCCAGTACAAGAAAGATGTTGATAAATTTGAGCAAGTCACTCCAAAGGGAGCTGGAGCACTAGACATGTGAGGAAAGGCTGAGAAAACTGAGCTTGTTTAGCTTGGGAAGGTTTTGGGGGAACATAATAGCGGACTTTCAATGCCTAAGAGGTTACTGAGAACACAGAGCAGGAGAACAAGAGACAACAAACTGAAGTTGCCATGGGATATAAAAAAAACACTACTCTGAGGTAATGGAACAGGTGTCCGAGAGGTTGTGGAATCTACAATCATCTCGATTTTCAAGACTTACCTCGACAAAGACTGAGCAACTTACTCTGAAGTCAGAATTGATCTTACTTTGAGTAAGAGCTGGGCTAGATGGTCCCTGGAGGTCCCTTCCAACCTGAGTGATTCTGCAAGTGACATCACCTTATAACCCTAACATCAAGGGAGTCAGCTGTATCACAGATTCAACGCTCTTTCTGACAGTAACATCACAAACATTTGTGGGTGCTCACCACTCTGAAGACACTGCTTTTATAAATGCTTTTAAAATGGTACTTGAAATGGCATTAACATCTGGCATATGCCTATACCAGGGTTTCCTGCTCTGCATTCATAAGGAGTGCTGGCATATGTTTGTAGCATTAAGGAATGTTTAGGCTGCTCACCCACAGTTTATGTGCTTGGTTAGCAGCATCTGTTTCAAGAAAATTTAAATCGTCGTCCCCACTCCCTCTGTATGCTCCCTTCAGTGCAAACATACCAATATGGGTACCAAGATGCATAAGGTCATACAGACACAAGCTTTTAATCAGTCTTTGGAAAGTTTCCATGACACAGATGGTCGCCCTTGGCCTGTGTTATCACCTCTGTAGTGCCTTATCCTTACCAGATCTCCTCCATAAGAGACATCATTGGGATGAAGGTTGCCAGTTGTAGAATAGTGTCAAGTATCTGACTACAATAGTCAATGATGGGACCCACATTTAATGTCATTAATCTAGATTAAAACTTCATGTCAATCATGAGTAGACTCGCTGACATAAACTCTGAGAGCAGCAATAACCCAGCATGGCCAAACCAAATCACTGCCTGGAATGCACAGTCTGATGTAATACTTGGCTTCGAGTTGCTCCCATGACTCTCAGTTACACATACAGAAACAGTCACCCACATTACACAGCTACTTTTGTTCAGCAGTTTTGTGAAATCTGACAAAAAACTCAGTGCCGTTCACACCAGTGTCAGCAGTAGGCATTACACCACAGTAAGCAGGCTGGATCTCTGAAGCACAGTTAAATATTTAGGAAGACAAAAGATAAAGTTTTAAAACAGAGAATGATGTTTATAAATTTTCCATAGGAATTTCAAAATCTCTAAAGTAAGCAGACCAGAGTTCATCAGGTACAGAAGTTTCAAAATCAGTTTGTTCAGCTACATACTTTCATGGCAGTGCTGCTGCTTCATGCACATTCTTAGCATGATATATAAACCTGTCGCATGGTCATGTTCAGATACCACAACCAGCACATGTACAATCCTTTGGGATTCTCTTGAGTTAGTACAGCATCTAGTCTGGCATCCATCCACTTTTACAAAACAACTCATCTAACCCAAAGGCTATTTCCCATCATCTTTGTTGACTGTCTCACAGCTGTGGGCAGAGTAATTCCCCAGGGGCCTGAGTTTCCTTTCTCTCTTTTTCCTGCCACTCCCATTGCACGACAGAAGCTACTGAAAAAGGAGGAAAATGCCTCCATTTTTGCTGAATAATAAACACGAATCCAACCACATGCAACAACCTTCCCGTCACATGGTGATGCACTCATGTGCCATGTTCTTACAGTACCACAAGTTCACTGGTCCCTTAACAGGAAGTTTGTGGGCACTGTGGTCAGATCAGAGCAGACACACCATGACATACAGCCTGCCAGCGCTTCACTTAAGAAAATATTCGATCAGGTGCAGTCTTGAGTGCCGAGTGCTATACTCTCACAGGAAGGGACAAGAATCTCATAGCAGTCAGTAAAGAGAGAAATTGTTCCCACCTGAAAATCCCTAATTGAGTTTAATAGGTGGAGAATAGACTTAAGAGATGAAACCAAACATTTAATATCCCTCTCCAAGCAGGATTTCCTGAGTATTATATGTAGATATTCATTACCTAACTGTACTCTCATACTGTTTTAAAATACACTAAACTCACAGCTCCATCATCAACTTTGATGATGACTTCTACAATCTATAATGATGATACCCTCTATGAAAAGTACACAATTTTCTGTCATTGTTTTTCCCATCTTTGAGCTTCAGTGAACCTCCGCTTCTTGTCTGTGACAGAGAACAATCAAAAGCTTTCTTTTAAGAATCCTGGAAGACTACCAAATTAAAAGATAGGATGGTATGTGTCATAACACAATATATTTTCCGTTTTAAGTACTTCATATGTTTGTTCTGCATGGAATTAAGATAATGCAAATAAAAGTGCATAAGGTGAATTAACAGATATTATTTTGAAACACGGGTACACAAATATATCTACATAGAACAAAAAGTGGAAAAGTCACTAAACAGTTTCAGTATTTTAACCCATAAAAATGTTGAAGATTAGTCTTTTTCTTTCTTTTTACACACCCTCTCCTAAAAGAGAAAATTTCCACACACATACAACTTTGTTTCTTTCCACATACTGCTATTATCTTCTCATTCATCTCAGGTTCATCAGCCTCATTTAATATATTTCAAATTGGGTAGCTCTGGATGCTTTAACAAACAGGAATTTGTCTGAGCTTGGCTGGATTCCCTCAACTGCACCCTCATCCACCAGTTGTAGATGACTGGTACTAGCCAACTGTAAACCACTGTTCCTGAACAAGTAACAATTGTTAAAAAAAAAAACAACAAACCAACAACGTAGAGTCTAGTTTATGTATTGTTCTGTGCTGCTATCAAAGGAAGCACTCGCATGAAAATACAAAAGCAGGAAACATTTAAAAAGTACATTCCTTGGCACCAGCTCTTTGCCAGCTTAAGTCTTCATTGCATACTGCATCATACCAATGAATAAAAGATGCACTGTGGGCAGCTTTAAAGCAAAAACAAACAACCAAAACCAAAAGCAAACAAAAACCAAACCAACCAAACCCTGCCCCCCACCCCCAAAAAATCCCACACAAGACAACTGAAGGCTAAAGCAGCAAACACTCGTGACTTCTAAAAAATCTTAATAAAGGTCAGTGTTGCCCCCAAGACCTTTATTTCAGCCATTAAGTTTGAAAGCCAGACATATACAAATGTCAGTAAATGACAAAGGTAAAAAATAGTACTCTTATACAGACATCCTTACCAGATTTCCACAAATTGTCTTTTTTTTTTTTTAAATTAAGTAACAAGGTTATATTAATAAATTACAAGGAAGGATACCAGTTTTGCTATTGTACTAGTTTTCTTATTTAAAACTGCAAAATACCAATATTCAATTCACTCCTGGAGTCCTCTTCCCATCTTGCATATCTCTGGAATGACCTAAACAGCAGCAGCAAGTATCATAGGTGTGGGTGGACAAAGATCACACTTGACAGCTTTTCTGTGGAGGTCTCCCATACAGAAAGCAGCTCTTAGCACATCTTTACTTTCTAATAGGTGAACAGAACCTAGAATCACAAGCCTCAAGAAAAAAAAAACACGTTTAATAATGCCTATTTTAAGCAAAGCTGCTCACAAGGCTTTAAGTTTAAATTGTATAGCAACCATTTAAAAATTAACATAAAGATAGTGAACAAAACCTACACCTCACAATATGCAGCCTTCACTAACTTCTTCCCGACTGTCTCTATATTCTTTTTGATATGTACAAGGCATATAAAAAAAAGTAGGAAATGCAGTCAGAGCACCATATAATACTTAAACACAGATTAGATACATAAACACTAGGCTAAAACTAAATCCCCTAAATATAAACTAATTTTTAGACATTTTTTTTTTTAAAAAAAGTATGGTTATAAAAAAGCAAACCACTTTAAAATCAAAACCATTAAAAAAAAAAAAAGACATCTGAAACTACCTATTTTTGTTTTCACCTTACATTGCACAAACACTTTAAAAAGATTACAGAAATTAATATGACAAAGATATACATTATTTGAGTTTTGCCCAGTATTAACATACTTATCATTTTCAGCAATGTTGTATGACAAGTCCATCACCCTTCAGCGTGTTTAAGACTGAGAACAACCTAAAATAACTACAGTGCCAACACTCTCTGTAAACATTCCTCGTATCAGAGACAGAGCCCCTGCAAAGTCTAACTGTTCTTTAAGCTTACTTTCTACCCAAATTCAGACTAACTTTTCTGTAAGGATGAGTTTATGATTTTGCAGCTGCTCCCCACAAATCTGTGTCATCTGTCCTGCCCAGAGTCACAGGCACTGAATTCCATTTCTGTTCTTAGCCACACACAGTTCATTCTCTGTGGCCACAGCATCTCCTGTGATTCTTACCACTCCTAGCACTGTACAGTCAAGCCTGACTTAATGCTCATCCTTGGAACAAAAGATAAAAATAAGCACACAAAGGCAAAACAAATGCTAGTAACCTTGGGTTCAAATTTTTATCCATCTTGCATAGCATCAAATAGGCCAGCTCAAAATGCTGCTTAACTTCCTTTCTGGTCCATGTGACAGGCTTTTGTCAGTTGGTATGCCTTTCAGTTTCCATCTGACTTTATTGCCTGGCTTTGTTACTGAATACCTTATCAAAATCCAAATAGGTTTTATCAACTCACAATTCAATCTAGTAATTGAATCAGGTAAGGGTCTGGGATTTGCTTGATGCAGCCCACTTAGAAAAAGAAGTTTCCTGATGAGTTACTTTGGGGAATCTCTCCATGAGGCCCTGAAACCCAGTACTGCAGGCAAATTGGAGGAAATAAAACAGGCTTTCCACCTCACATCCTGAGCTCTATATAGCAATAGTGCATTTATGCCATACTTTTCCCATTAATAGTACTGCCCTGTGTTATCTGTCCTCCGATGTTGCACGAGAAATCCTAGCTAACTGATCATTTGTTTCCTAATTCCCCCATTTTCCTTTGTAAACATTCCTGCAGTGAAGACGTTGAAACAGGAAAACGTACCGACCATACTAGGTTAATTAATGTCCATGTCAGCCTGGGGGCAATACAGAGGCAGGTAGTGAAGGAACTGGCAGGATGGGAAAGATAAAACAGCTGAGTAGCATAGTTTAGTTGAGAACAGCATAGGGCTGAGAACAAGCTAACAGCCTCCAGTACTGCAATCAATGATAACACAAAGGGAAAGAGTGATTAATTAGCTTGATAGAAGGGAAAGAACTAGGATTAATGGCTATTCTTGTTACCTACATATATCCCCAACTTCGTCTCAAAAGTTCAAGCAATGGGCTTGGCAAAAACGTTGGCAATGGCTTCTACAGTCCATAATGATATGCTAGAAAAAAAAATACAGTGTGTATCAGGAAAAGACTTGTGCTTCTGCTTGGGGGAAACCCAGCTGCCTGAGGGGCACACAGCTGCCTAAAAATCTGCAGTAACTGAACTAAAGTGCCAGGAAATACATTAATAAGAAGCACTTTGATACGGGCACTAGAGAGGGCTGGAAAACTTCACGTTTTCCCCTCAGCACCACCTCTACCCTCTGTGATGCTACAAATGAAGTGACAGAGGTGTGCCTTTGAAAGTGATGGGGAGGAGATCGAAGCTACTAGCAAGGAAAGTAGTTCAGTTCTGGAAATTCCCACCTACATCCTTATGGAGGTACAGATATGTGACCTAACTTCTCTCCTACGCTGAAGAAAATAGTTCAGGGTTTATAAGGGCAACGGTTTTATGCAAAAGAATAAAAAGAAAGAATCCACTGATAATGAAAGTTTTGGTACTCTAATAAGTTAATTTTCTTGGTTCCTTAAGACAAATACACCTAACCATACACAGCCTCCCTGAAGCAGAGCAGCATGAGCATGATGTACAGAGCAGATATGAATAGCTGGGTCAAAAATTTAAATACGGCAGCCAAAAAATCAGAGTTTCAAAGTGGGTTTGAATTGACTATACAGACTCTCCAGTAGAAGATGCATTCTGTCTAATAATAGAAAGAACAAAAACTACTGCTTTAAGAAACGGAATTTAGTTCACAGCTGTCCAACAGGCAAGCATATGAACATCACTATTCAAAATGAGGCCTTTCCATTTCATCCGAGAGGCACACAGTACGCTGCATGCACGAAAACAGGAACCATGGACCAGCTCAGACCGCAGACAAGCGCCCCCCAGTTGCTTTCAGAGGGACCCATGCTCAAGAACTGCTGTATGGAAGGCAAGTGGGGACCACAGCTCTGTGGGATCTTGGTGACAAGCAATAGGGACAAGCTAAGGAAGAGCAGAATATGGTGCTCCATCAGTGATCATACTTCTCCATGCCTTCTCTCACATGACAAATTAATAAGAGACAGCCTCACCTTATCATTCATAAGGAGATTTGGTTACACATGTCACTAAAGACTCAAGTGAAAATTTTTCTCTGTATTAAAAAAATTAAATAAAAATCTACCTGTAGGAGAGGGCCACAAATCTGATATTCCAAGGGAGCAGAAAAAGAAAACCTGTGTTCTTGGTGACAGTGGTAGTACCAAAGAGAACCTCAAGTTAATTCATGATAAGGGCAAATATTTCAGGTTCAGGCAACTGGAAAAGAGCCAGTGATTAACTCTTAACAATATTTCTGGGAAAAATCATTTTCCTTTCCCCAAAAATAATTTATCTTTTGCCAGTAGGGTGCTCTCACACATGGAGTTTTACGTTTATGGCACATTAAAGCTTAGCCAGATCATATTACTTCGTAATTTACAGGACAGGATCATTTACAATTCTGCCTTGAGGCCTCACAATCCAGTTTAAAACAGAGACCCTTGTAAACGAAATTACCCTGACCTGGACAAAGGCCAACCCCAAAGCTGCTGCCCAGGGGAACTTAACTCTTCCTCATGCTACCTTAGCAGGACTTCTAATAATGTTCCTGAAGACCTGATCTAGCATTATCCATTTAATTGGACAAGCTCTTTGTATCACAAAGAACAGAGCCTGATGCCAAGAAGTCACTCAAATCAGACACAAATAAGCTGTTGGTCTGACTTTGGAACACCCCAGCACATTACACACATTTTATAAATATGTGCCTTTGACACAACTGGGTCATCAAGTTATTTCTGTAAGACATCCAAATACATTAACTAAATCTCTTCTCATACTTCTCTTTCTCACCTTGCTTGTCTGATCTTATTCTGGATTAAACTTTGCAGCCTATATTTGTACAGTACTTCCCACACCTTTCTCTCTGTGCCTCACTCTGCTGGGCACAGTACAAAAGATTCGGGAGCAATAAACCTGCTCACAGTCCAAAACAAATTAAACAAATGAAAAGGAGACCTTCTCCAAGGAAGTATCAGAGTCACCCCAGAAGATCCCACAGTCCACCACGTGGGTAAGGCACAGTGCGAACTTGCCCCCATACAATAGCACCTCAAACATTTAAAACCCATTATTCAGTACATCCTGTATGTTAAAATGTCCATCTTATTTAAAATGGCTGCCTGACAAAAAACATACCATCACAAAGCATCTCACACACCTTTTTTGATACCATTACACAACAGTGAAAACAATTAGGGCTCACAGTGCTTTATGAACAATAAAAAAAAAAAAATCACAAGAAGTGGTGGTTTTAAGATACAACTGGAAGACTGTCTCCACTCATCAATTTAGGTCTGACTTCTCTACTGAGAAGTTTCCTACAATAGCTTTTGCAATGCACTGCATTTAATTTTAAGTGATGAGTAGGAGTATTTCACTCAACTTTAAAACCACACACTAGCAAGGCATTCAATCATTTTATGTTAACAGCAAATTTATTGTTCAGATACTAGAAATTCAAGTCTAGCAAGCTTTTTAATATGCATGAGTATGCTTCACAGAAAGTAAAAAGCACATTTCCCATTCTGCTCAGCCTGACAAAGTCCTATCTTCTTAGCAGAAATGGACACCTTTGAAAAGAAAATCCCTGAATTGCAGTAAAGGGTATCTGAAATCCCATAGCTAACAGTGATCAGAAAGGTAAAGAAAGTGAGGTAATTTCTAGACCTCCATTAGAGACGGGATACTAATTTTTCAATCTGCTGTGAAACATTTCAGTAACGTAATGGAAAGAGGAGCAAACAGCGTACTACCATGCATGCAAGAAAAATTTTTGAAATACCCTATTTATCTTCTCTCTCTGAGGGATGTGGATTCTTTTGTACTCCCTGATGATGTGATTCACAAATCAGCAATCTGGGAATCAAGCCTATGCCCATTTACCAGCGTAATATGATCAACTAGCATAATTATACATATGATATTTCGACACTGCCATGGACATAGACCAGATTTGAAATGTAAATATTTGCCAAACAGTACATCCTAGTGCCCAGTGCTACATAACGGTGTAATTTAAGACACTCACTTGATGTGCTTTCTCTTCTGGAGGCAGAGTTAAGGCTGCTGTGGGAATTCTCACTTTCATAACATAAGGCAGTTTAAACATCACCGATAATGTTACATTAATTCCTGCAGTATCAAATTTTAAAGATGAAACAGCTCACAATCCAGCAATTATTTCAAGTGGCATAAGGATGAAGAGAAGGAAAACTCCTGGAACAAGTAACAACCATTTCAAGATTACCCTATATTTTTTACCTAGTGTACTCCATCACCCAAGAGCAGAGCCCAGCTCCCCTAGAACACAGGATCAACAGAGCACCATTTGGTATGATTCAGAGCATGGCACACATGGAAAAAGCTATCAAAAAAATCACTGCAAGATGTAAACACACAGCAGCCTTTCAGAAGAGACGTTTTATGCCTAGGCCAAGGCTTTTTATAACTGTCTTAAATCCTACAGCATGGAATTTCATAGGTTATGTTACATACTGTAACATTTTTGTCTCATCTACTACAAATACAGATGCTACCTTATCAATGCCTAACAACCTCACAACGATGTCTTCATTCTTTGTCTTGCAAGAGAAATAATTCAGAAGCTATCCACATCCAATAGCAAATGTACAGATTTTAAGCTAGTTGTGCACCTCTTATTAATACATCTTATTACTAATTTTTTTCTCTCAGAAACATACAGATCCTACACTTGAAATTTTCCACAGCAGTTAGACAACAAAACTACTGCCTTGACATTGAAAAATCCCTCTCAGTATATTTCTCAATTCTCCCTTACATAAATAGTATCCCAAGGTCAATCTATCTTTGCCATATCCCCAAGACTGAGTCACTGTGTGGCATATCACCTGTAATGATGATTTACACAAGAGTAAAGCAAAGCTTCAGCATTTCTTTTTCTTAGCCTCACCTAAAATGTTCTTTGCCTTTTCCATCTGGAAGGAGATTTTTTTCCTTCACAGACCATAACCTCTCGTCACGCATACATTTTGGGATGTACAGAACAGTAGGTGTTCTTTTCCTGCAGTTGACTTTACAAGTTTTACACAAGCAGCTCAGAAGTATGCAACAGTCCTTGGCAAGCCAAGTGCAAGAGTGGACTATTATCTCTCTGTTGCTCCCATTGCTAGGACATACCAACCTGCACCCTTCAGCAGAACACATGGCATTAGGCAGAAAGGTGAGTCCCACTTTTCATTTCCCTGAAGGACCAGAGGCTGCTTCCTCTACTACCTCAGAAACACAATGAAAGGTAGGCAGTGCCACATCTGCCACTCACTTCCTAGCCAAGGCTAAGTCCCTGAAGAATGTAGGGAATGTTAAAAAAAAAAAAAAAAAAAAAAAAAAAAAAAAGCAGGACACCAAACACAAGCGTAACAGTGGGTCCCTCCAAGATGTCTATTTTTCCAAGCCTGTTTATAAAATAACACTTGCATAAAAGGACAAAACTTATATGGACTAGTGAAAGTAATCAACAGGAACCCTGTTTGGTTCTTCTCTGCTTTCTTTCCCTTCAAATGTCAGACAAGTAAGAAAACAGAGGAAGAAGAATATTTGAATATAATGAAGAGAATTACTGTTCTTCTCTGTTACATTTCCTTGGGTACCTACGGCAGCACTTCAAGACAACCCCACCAACAACCACATTACTCTGGACTATCTCAGCATTTGTGGCAAGAAAATAACAGATCACAAGAAGGTTTCATGAGGGCTGAGTGCTGGCCCAACTTGTCTCCCCTTAATGTCAATACAAGCAGCACTGACAAAAGGACTGTGTGAACACTGGTCTCTACAGCATCAGATGGATTCAAATTTTAATAATGGCAATAGGAAAAATATCAAAACAGATTCACAGAAACTAAAGGGAAAACAGAGATTAGGGGAAAAATCAAAAGTTGTGTGTCAATTAAACCAAAAATACTAGTCAGAAAAATCCAATGCTCCTTCCCCTTTGCATTTAGGTCCCATGCCCATCAGATCCAAGACACCTGACGACCTGTTTACAGCAGCAAGAACAAAAATTAAGCAACACATTTTCTGGTGAACTCTGCTGCACTAGTCCCACCTTCTGAATGGTCCCATCTTTGCTTCTAGTACAACAAACCACTGCTGGAATGAAAATCACATAAAATCAAACAACATAAAGCACCCCACTGTCTCCAATTCATATTGGTACTTTCAGTGCTGGAAGAGCACTACCCCAAGGTTAAAAGGGGGCTACAAAAGTAGCAAACTGACAAGAGTGAGACCAGGACTTCCTCCAACCATGTGGAGGAGAGACAGAACAGTAGTAAACAGTTCTAAACATTTCAATATAAGGCATTTGTTAAAAGCTGGATAAGAAAACCTGATTTCAAGATAACTACTGCCCCTTTCAGAATATTAAATTACTAGTTGCCTTCACCTTCAATCTTTTCACATCCAGTTTTAAGAATTAATTTACCTCAAATTAATCACTGCTTTTGTTGCCAAGAGAAGCTCTTGTTGATGTCACAGTTCACACAGTCTATTTACTATTCCTGCTGGAGCACATGAACACCTCAACATATCATGCACATCAGTTCTGTACATCTTCCATAAAGTGAATAAATACTATATGAACACTAAGTTCATTGCTGATGTCAGGCTCTATGCCAAGCGTATGCAAGCAAGCAACCAACCAAATTAGCTCCCTAGAGACACAAGAGACAACAATTTCAGCAACTGAAGTAATCATACTGAAGTCAATTGTGGGTTAGCGAAAAATAAAAACATAAAGAATTAAGTAATACAAGTTTCCCACAGTTCCACTACATAGATGTTGGCTAGTTAGTCAAACTGACTCCACACATGGTATGCTGTCAACTGCATTTAAAGATGAACCTCATTCACCTCTGATACAGGCCTGTTATGAACACAGCATGATCTTCAGCAAAGGCAGAAATGGTCTGAGCAGAGCCCTTTGAGTCATGTAATCTAGTGGCACGTAGTGGTGCTAGCCACATTAGAGGTACGCTATTTGGCTTGATGTAAGCCAGGACTATACAGTAAAATTAGGAAAGGAAAATCAAATACTTGCAACAAAACTGTTAAGAGTAAAGAGGTCTTGCTGTTGACCATGTCAAATGTTGATAACAAACTCAAAGAAACAAGAATCTGCTGACAGACCAGAACTGGTGAGATGAAAATTCACAGGCAGATGCAACTGAGGAGCTCAGATCATTCCCTCCAAGATATACCACTGGGCTCAGGTAGGTACAAGGTTGTTGCAACAAATGATGCAAGGAACACACATTCTGTGAATCCTTCAGAAACTTGCATCTTTCACCATGTTGTCTACATGAGTGAGGAACCGTACTCAACAGCCAGGCAACCTGTTCAGTCCACTGTTGACAGCAGAGGAGGTCAGGAGACCAGAAGTCCTGTAACATGAGGGCTAGCAAAACCTAAAAGGCAAGATCTTTTCTCTTCTAGAAAGCTCTGTGATTGGTAGGCACTTATCTCCTGAGAACTGTTAGGTACATCACTATACTTGTTCCTCTAAAATAAAACATACTTGGCTTTCAGTTCCTTAAATCACGTCCCAAGGGCAAACAAAATCTGTTTGCTTTTGTAAATGGATGCCTTGGACTAATGCCATCAGCACCAGGTAAATACCTACTTTGGCTGTCACTGACAGTTTCGAGTTTGCTGTAAGGATGTTTTGTACCTGAAGAATGGGATGAATTAATTTTATTAATAAAACTAAAATCTACATCTCTAACCACGTTCAGATCCTTGAAACAGTAACTGGGCTGTCTAGTGATCCAAGCAGAAACAGCCTGAAGGAACAGCAAGAAGAAACCAATCTTCTGATGACTTAAGAACAACGTGGAGCAAAGAAGATAACTTCTCAGTGCCTCTTAGGGGTAAAGGAGAGGGGTGCCTTAGCACCTTCAAAAAAAGACCAGTGCCTTAAGATTCTGAGACATGACTTTCAAGTTTAAAAAACAGAGGCATGAAATACCATATGCTAAAGCAGGAAGAAAGGTGGAGATTCCTGCACGAAGCAACGTTTCTCTTTAAAGCTCTTTAAAAAGCTGTTCAGAAAAAAACAGTTGCATATCTAAATTACTTGAACTGGTCTTGTTTCCTTTGTTGTGGTTTAATGTAAAAAAAGCAAGGCAGAAACTGGACTACAGACAGCAAAACAAAATGTGTGGTTCTCTTAGCACAGAATGAACTTCTTCAGCTCTTCAAAGAGGAATTGATGGAAAAGAGAATGAGAAGGGAAAGTTGAAGATGGAGACTACATAGCTGGGGAGGCCAATCTATGATGAGAGACAAGCAGGACTTTTTGCTTTCATAAAAGAAAGCAAGATGTAATAGAAATTGCTTGGGGGTCCCTGGAGAGTAGGAAACTTCAACTGGTAGAGGAAGAAAAGGAAAACATAAGTGGAAAAATGAGAAAGAACCTAATGAAGGTGTGTTTTTCAGGGAAAACCGACTGCTTTAAAAAAGATATCTTGATAAATTACTTTTTAAAAATTAGAATTAAAAGGAGAGAGTTTCTTGCATAGTTCTTGGGAGATATTTTGTGGTGACCACCCACAAGGGAATGCTGGGATAACATGGAACTTGGGAAACTGAAAGCAATACAGATGAATCTACACTGGTGTGGGAACTTAAGACTCTATCTGTTCTCAATTCCTCCTCTGGGTTCTCCCTAGAAGATCCCTTCTCTACTTCACAGTCCTTTTCACTTTGCCTTCTATATTTGAAATAGAGAACAGTTCCAAAAAGCTCCTGTTCACAATGAAGTCTCTTCCTCTCTTTCATATCCCTCTATGGATCACCAGTCCCAGCAATTACTTCTACCGTGGCTTTCTTATCATAACCTAGAACCACATTTACCTGAAATACTGTCCTGGGTCTTCCCTGTTACTTACCTGAAACAAAAGTTTCTCAGTGTAGGATCCAGCCCATCTTCTGAGTGGTTGTGAGGGGAATAAGCTGGCAATTTTTACAGAGCTGCAGTTCCTCCCCCTTGCTCTTCATATTTTATGGCCCCAAATAGCTCAGCAATAGGTGTCTACACAATTTATATCCTCCCCACAGCTGCCTCTTCTGCTACCAATAGTGTCCCAGGTGCTATGAAATACAAAAGTCTTGCCTGTCCTGCCACTTTCTCCATTGCTGGGAAACAGATCAGCAAGAGCCTGTTTAACAGAGCCGCTGTTACCTAGCAAAACTTTGTGAAACAGCATAGCAGCACTGGAGAGATCCAAATGCTCTGCTGTACTAAAGAGAAACACTTTATTTATATTTAGAAGTTTTCCTTTACAGGCTTTTAAGCTAGCCATATAGGTTTTTTATTTTACAAGGAGACATGCTCCTGTCTGCTTGTTAGTCAGGTCTCTGCTATTGCCAGAGCCATTATCCCATTCCCCTGACGGTATTTTGTCCAGATGTATACAAACACATATAAACAATACTCTGCACACTGTCCTCCAGTGGGAACAACATTCTAGACATTCTTAGAACATTGCTTTCGATCCTTCACAACTTCAGCTGCTCTTTCTTCATGTGAAGCAAAGTAACAACCTTCATTCGTGTACAGTTACAATCTTAACATAAAATGCAATGCAAAGCTGAATTTGAGATAAGTACATATTTGAGAAATCAAAGAACCGTTCTAAAGCTAGTTGGACATCCTGGGCAGAACCATACTGAACTGTATGCAGAGCTATGGGTAAAAAACAGCAATAGACACAGAGAAAGGAAAATACACTTTTTAAAGTATTCTTAAATTATTTATCATTTAGAAATGAGCAAATCTAAGCAGAAAGTCTCCTTGCCTGAGCTCAACATGACTTTTGAGTATGGCTGCAATCACCACAAAAAGTGTTTGTCAACATGCTGCCAGAAGGCACTCGAGGCGGCAGCATTCACTACCCAATCGCAAAAGACTAGGAACTTGGGTTAGCAACACTAGAGTATGCAAACTGGCCCTCAGTCTTTGCCCCTCTACAGCCATATTCATTTGGAAATTAGTAATGATTATCTAGAGGTTATAGAGAACAGTGCAACCCCTGAGTACAGACAAAGCTACCAATCAGAAAGTACTATTTGTCTAGCTTTGTCACATCTTCTTTCCTATGAGTTCTTCCCACCAGTGTCCTAAGCCCAGGATTCCTTCAACTTGAGGCCCTGCCTCCCTCAGTCCTTCAGATCGAATGACTTTAGGAGTGAACCTGAAGGACACCAAATACAGGAGAGCTCACAGAGCCCTCTGCTCTCTAGGGTTTGAGTTGATCCCTGTTCCCTAAGACAGCCACAAGACTCTGAGCTAAGTCAAACCTGCTGGGTGTAACACTTCAGCTTCTCTGTTCAGTGTACCACCTCATCCTTCCTTTTCAGTCCTTCCTCCCAGGGGAGGGTCGCAGACTTCCTTGCCCTTAGCCTACTGCCTCCTCAAGATTCCTGCATTTTCACTTAGTCTCCCCTGCCTCCTCCCCAGACATGCCACATAAGGATAACACAGCTCTTGTGGTCCCATGCCTGCATGAGGTTAATATATTCCATCATATCCTTATGAGTATACACAAACCAGTCCTTTGTCATTGTAAATCGGTGAAGACTGTCCACAGCAAAGGCAGCTTTAGGCAACAGTATCAGTGTAGAAACTAAAGCTCAGTTAACACAGTTCAGCTGATTCTAGAGACATGCAGTGACTCAGCCTCAGAAATATAATTGGCTTTTCACTAGTTAATGCAGTTTGTTTCCTCTTTTGCATTTGTAACAGGGATCATCGAAATAAACAACCTAGCTATTAGTCACTTCCACCTTCAGAAATATCAGGCGTTGGAACAGCATGACAGAGTTTGCATTAGAAAGGAGAACTCTGGCAGAAAAAGGAAAAACATGCTTTCCAAAGAACTTAAATAAGAAAAATTTTCTTATTAATGCAAACTTTAAATCTTTTAAACTGATGTTACTATTTCAGTGTTATCATAATAATATTACAGTATCATACTCACATCACTGCAAATAAATGCTAAGCTTAATTAGTATCTTCGTCCACTTAAAGAATTACTGGAGCATATGTTTATGATTTATTCTGCCTCATCTCCCTGGAGCTATCCCCAGAACATGCCTATATGTTTTATACTCGTGATTTTAAAAGCTTTTCAACAACAGGACTTTTTCAACCCTTCTCAACAGGCTGTTAAACAGCATAATAGATCTCACTGCCATCAAAATGTTCATTACCTACTGGGGATCCCATGCTTCCTATCTGTTCTTGCTTCTGCGTGAAGCATGGAGGTAAGATGCCTCCTGTTATACGATTCTTACAAACAAGGCAAAAGCAGCTGAGCTCTGCCCAAGGATTGTGCCTTATTCTACAAACCCTAGCTCTCAAGGTTTATTTTTAACAGCAGTGAATGCAAGTGCCTGGCATATCAGAAGAAACAGTTTAATAGAGCCTGAAGAAGAAGTGCTTTCAAAAGCAGAACGAGAAAGAAAGGTGAGGTAGGCGTTGAAAGACAGCTTAAGCACAGTCCATCTAACCGTGGCAACAGACAAGAGACATGCACAACTTTCCCAGAAACACCTGTGAAATGAGGAAAGTATCCAGCATCTTTCACTGGAGAACGTCCTGCTTCATTACAAACACACCACATACAGTATGTCACTGAATCAGAGAAAGTGACCCACAAGACTGATTTGATTTTTTTTTTTTTTTCCCCTGGGAATAGCACTGATCATCTGAGACAGTCTCTGGAGTCAGCTTTAGGAGACCGGGAGAGATGAAGGACAGAGTGCACTAGTCATAGCTCTTCTGTCTCCAATAGACCATCTTGCTACATGTGCAAAATATACGAAAGTTTGTGTCCCAATGAACACTTCACAAAACGCAATTCTAGCATGCACTGTACTAAGTGACGGCTGTTCCTCAGCACATCCCTACTTTACCACAATTCCGCTGCCATGTAGAGAGGAAAAGACAAAGACATATTTCTGATCCACTCACGTTCTCTGAGTATTGTTAAACTGGCCCTACCAGGATTGACTCAACCCTACGGTCCATTAACAACCATGCCACAAAGGGGGAAATGCTCTGCTGATCCTGACATATTTATTCTATTTTCTAGAGGGTCAAAGAAAGTAACCCTCAGGTAAGAACTCCTCCCTCATCATGCACTGTCTTTCTCCAAGCTCAGCACCATGTTTTATTGCCATCACACTTCCTACATGAATTTTGAAAGAACACGGCTTGACCTATTCCAGAAAGCATCTTTAAGTGATTATGCTGAAAAGGCACTTTGTACATTAAGAATCGCTAAAGGAAAGCAAGTTTTCAAATAGAAAGTATCTTCAGCCCCACTGCCCACACATACACCTTTCCAGCATAAACCCTTAGCATGGTGAGGAAAATTTCTAATTTAATTTTTAAAAATTCTTCTACTAAGTATCTTAGCAACACATCAGTATCCTAAAATCTCTCTCCATTTCTTCATCTCTGCCACAGTTTTACACGTCTCCTTTCTTCTCAGACCAAACACCTGCTTGATCTTTGGATCAGGTAATTCGTGTTAAAGCAGGCCCGAGGAGGTTCCCCTTCTGCTCTACTCTATCTAGAGTCAGCTATGAGGTCACAATAGGCCTTTATCCACCTTGGTCTTCAAAACCTGTGGTGACAGACATTGTACAACCCCTCTGGGCAACCTGTTCCAACACTTGACTGTCCTCATAACAGAAAATTTTCATTATGTATGGCCTGAACCTCTTGTTTCAACTTATATTTGTTGTCCCTCATGTAACCACTATGTACCAATGTGAAGAGCCTAGTTCCATTTTCTTGATAACCTCCTCTTAAGTACTGGAAAGTTACTATAGGTCCCATCAAAGCTGTCTCTTCTCCAGGCTGCACAAGCCTGGTTCCCTCAGCATACGATCCTCATACTGCATCGGGGCGCCAAGCGCACTGAAAGGCCTTTGAAGGCCCTGATCAGCCTCACCTCCACACCCACACTCTGCCCACCACCTCAGGAGCTCCATTTAAGCCCTGTCTTTGGCCTTCAGTCCCTGCCCAAGCCGTGTTGTAGGTGTGCCTGTCTCCAGCCATGCCTGTCTCTGGCTAGGGACCCTGTTGATCCAGACCCTGACCCATGGCTGAACTTCCTCACTTGATTTCAGACCTGCTGCATCACTATGGACGTGCTCAGTGCTAACTGGACCATGTCTGACCCTAATTACCACCACTGGGCCTGATCCTAACCACGCTGATTCACGTCTCAATTTGATTTTGGACCCGCCTTATCACCACAAACCTGCCTGACGATCTAGACTCTTGATCGGCACTGGCTGCCTAACTCAGCACCATGGGACGTGGCCCTGGCTGGTGGGGCACCCGCCTTGCCAGCTGGGTTTCCACACTCAGCTCCCAGCTCCCCATCCCGTACCGAGGGCCAGCTGGTCCATGGCGCGTGCTCTGGCCCCCAACAGACCTAGTGGCCCTCCACTGGACTAAGTCCAGCTTATCCACAGCTTTTTGTCTCCAATGGCAGAAATGTGGATGCAGTATTCTGGACTCTGTCTAACAAATGCTAAGTACAGAGAGATAATCGCTTCCCATGGTATACTGACTGCAGTCTTACTAGTACAGTCCTGTATATTACCTGCTGCCTTTGCTTCCAGGGCACACTGCTGGCTCATGCCCAGCTTCTTTAAAGCACTCTCATCCTTTTATATGCATCAATAAATGTAGCGACATTCTTGCAATGCACAAAACCAATAGGGCATCAGTCACTTGCGAACAGCACAATTCTGAAACATGACAAGAGTTAAAACCTGAGATGGGTTTTCAATTGTAAAACCCAAGTACAACAGGAATGTTAACATACTGCTTCTAAAACAAGCAGTCTCTTCTGATCAGGGCCCAACCAACTCCATACCAGCTCTCACAGTAATCATGAAACAAAGTCTTGAATTCTCTAATGCAAACTTGCTAGTTTCACGTGCCACAAATGTGAAAGTAACTCCTCCGACCAGTGCTGCAGCCTCAGTATTGGTTTGCTATTGTAGTTTATGCTGTTCCCATATTTTACTCTTTTATTGCCATTTTCTTGTGTATTTGGGGAGGAAGAGGTTAAACACTAAAAATAGATTGTGGTGGAAATGCCCTCATGGACAGGCTGAGGTTTGGCATGCTTTGGAAGAAAATATCTTAAAATAGCAAGGAAAGCAAAGACTGTGGGATATGCATCTCTGATGGCTATCTCTGTTAAAATAACCACAATAACTAAAGATAACACTGACATTCCCAGTTAACCCTCTACCCTCCTCCAGAGAGATGAACAGGATCATTCTAAGCTCAGAGCTTTGTCTGAATAATGCAAATGATACTGCATGAGTTATATCCTGATCCCATGGTCTTCTCATGCAGCTTTACTCATGGTAATTAAAGAAAGTGCAGATGCTTAAAACCAAATTTGCCATAAGTTCCACAGCCTCATTATAGAAAAGACCTTGTCTGTAGAATCTGCAATTTGAACATCATATGAAAGGGGACGACCTGGAGGCATTGGAGCTACATTAGTTCCATCACTTTTTATTCTTGGAGGTCAGAAAAAATGCAAAATGGAAGCAAAGGGCATAGAACTATGAGGACTGATTTTCTTCCTTGGTGTTATCAATCACACACATATCACATTGATAATTATCTTTTGAAATTTTTAAAATTACTGAGTGCTAACTTTGGCTCCATATTCTATACCAATATAACTCACATGAATGCATTTCTTCAGTGGCTATTATCCTTTGTCATTATACGCCCTGGCTATAAAGAACTTCATCTATCAACTTACAAATAAACCATGAAAACTACCTGCAGCACCTGTTACTAAGAACTTTGCTACAGTAATATGTTAAGTTTTGACATCCACAGGTAAAGTTTAGGCCCATCTAGGAGTAACAGCCCAAACAAACTGCATGATTTGATTCTCACAGCTGTTCTGGAGAATATCCAACTTTTTCCTAGTCAAATCCTGGGTGACTTACCCCAAAGTCTTAAAATAAGTTCAGTGCAGTCAGGTAGGAAAATCAGGTGCCCCCATTCCTAGCCTTGTGGTTCAAACCACAAAACTACACAGAGTAAAAGCATAGAACAAAGGATCTGATAAAAGGACCAGGTAAAGAAATGCAGCTTCATTCACCCTTATAGTCTAGTTTTGCCCCAGCACAGCATCCCCATACCACAGGTCCTCCTGCCTGCCCATGAGAACCTCCGGAGCTGAAGGCCCTTTCGAGAGAGGCAGCGCTCCCGGAGCTCCCACCTCCCATCAGGAGCGCGGTGACAGGCGGATATATCCGAGATTCAGCAAGAGAAGTTTCCAAAAGCTTGAACAGGAAAAGGCAAAGCTGGCGTCAAGTTTTACATAAGGGGGAAGGCAGGAACTGCCGGCACCCCCTCCGCGGGCGGGTGCCGCGGAGAGCTGTCAGCCCAGCCGCCGGCTGGCTCCCCCCATCGCCCCCCGGAGCGCAGCCCCCCTCCTGCCCCCTTCATGCTTTTGCTCATCTGAAAAAACTCTTAGCATTTATACTTCTCTCTTCTTTCAGATGCTAAAGATCTTAGTAAAAACATGAAAGAGTAAAGCCTCCTAAAGCCTTCTGAGGTATATTATTAACCTTGTGTTTTATAGCTCAGGTACCTGAGCCACAAAACAGTGAAATGAGTTTTCTGAAGTCCCACAAGATCTCCAGAGAATGTAATGAAGACCACTTGATTTCCATTCTTTCATACAGCCACTAGCATCTCTCCTACTTACCCAAGCTCAGGTTCCCTGGGTGAAGATCTGTGACATGCCTTGTAGAGGCGTGCACAGATCTCAGTCCATTAGGAAAATCTACCTTTTAAGCTGTCTTTGCCCTCTTCCCAAATTTAGGCTGCATCTGATGCTGGAAAGGCTCCTGGTATAACATAGACACTAATGCAAACCTAGTTGCTGTAGCAGTGTGGTACCACCCTACTTAGAGGTCACAGTGATTCGTAAAGAGCTTCCCCCAACATGCCCCTTCCTTTATGTGCCTCCATATTCTTTTAACATTCAGGATGGTCCTAGGAGAACAACTTTCCTCCCCCTGCCCCCCCCACCTTGTCAGTGAAGAACTCTTCTCATGACAAAATTATATAGTCACTTAACAGTGCTCTTGGGTTTTTTTACCTTTCAAAAAGGGCCAGGGCACAGAAAGGACCTCAACGTTTGTCCAATAGTGGAATGAGCATTTCCTTCACTGACTTTTGCATCCTTCTCCTTCCTTTATCTCTCTGCCTCATGAGTCCTCCCTTTATCTTTCTTTTTTTGTTTCTCTTACTCAGGTCTCTCAAATTCTTCTGCTGCTTCTCTGCATGAGTTACTAGCTCTAGAGTCTGTAAATGGTCTTGAGGTGCAATATACGTGAGAGATACTAAGTTCAATTAGATGCTGAGATGTAAAAGGAAATCAGCTTTGACTCACAACAGTGAACTCCTGCATGGGGCTTACATGTTTCCAAGCTCCAATGAAAACAGTTGAAAGTCCCACCTGTAAGATAGTAAAGTTCTCCAGCACACTGTTCATCATATACTTCTCAGGAAGGTGCTTGAGTTT
>NW_020799092.1:21164491-21195570 GCF_003259725.1 Athene cunicularia
CCGGCCTGAGGCGAATCCCGCCCGCGGGCGCCCGGGCCGCTGCTGCAAACCGCAGACCCGTGGCTAAGCGGCTCGGTGGTCCCAAGCCGGTGGCTGCCAGGGGGTCCCTCTGGCTTCTACGCTGAGGGTGAGCTCGCCCGAGCTCTGGTAGCAGGAGACGGGGTCTGCACGGCGTGTTATCTGTGGGGAGAGAAGGCCATGAGGGAGGTCCTCTCACGTCCGACAGAAAGTCCCCACCTGCCGTCCCCTGGGTGTCGGTGGAAGTGCAACAAAAAGTTACTGGGACCGACTTCAGACGCCGTCCGCAGCAGAGGTGTCTCTGGAGTTTTAACACCGCTGAGGAAGGTTCTGCCGAGGACACCGAGCCAAGTGGTGTGTGAGGGGGAAGTACGTAAACCGGGGCAGAGATACCTACAGACACAGCCCGGGGCGGTTATGAACACGGACCTCCTGGGCGAACCGAATGAAGAGCAACTCAAGGCTCATCTGTAGATGTTTCTGCAGAAGGAAGATGTGTTTCACGTTCCTAGGTCCCCTGTGTATTCTCATTTCCTTCCCTGGTGCTGCTGTTGTCACATTTACCAGTTCAAGGGCGTGTTCACACCAAATATTTTCTCTTATACCTTCCATTCCGTCTTGTGTGGGTTTTTATAAACCGCTCAGTTCAACAGACTTTGAGCATCCTGGTGGTAGTGCTGCCAAATACACAACTGTTACCTACCACATGTTTGTTCCTCTCTCTACCAGAAGAAAAGCATGTGCAGCAGCTTTCTGTTCTTCATTTGTCTGCAAAAGTACACAAAAGTTGCTATGTCTTTGCCTTAAAGCAAGCAATGAAAGAAATCTGACTTGCAATGCAGCAGGAGATAAAGATATCTGTGGAGAGAATTTAATTTAGTTCTTTGGTTCTAGGCTCTGAAGAAGGTCCATCTCCTGGATGCTGTAGCTCTAATGCAGTAACTCCCATTGTACCTGAGGACCGAAGGATCTTCATTCTGAAATTGTTGTCAGTCTTTAAATAACTCAGGCCCAAACTTTGAAGATAAAGAACCACTTCCTCAAAAATGAGCAGTGCAGGAAGCCAGCAGACAATGAGGACAAGTTTGACTGTTCTGGTGGTGGTGTTATTGTTGTTTGTTTGTTTTAACAGAGATAGCATGATGTTGTGTTCTTTACCTGTTGCCATAAGCACAAGCAGCTTTATACCCAGGTATATGGGATTTCCATAGTTCAAATCAAAGTGAAAGATGAATAGGTAAAACCAAGTCATCATTTGGATTCTACCTTAGAAAGAAGGTAAAAATATATGGGAACCTTGTATGAACTTGACAATCACTTACGGAAGAACTCAAGGATCACTCTGAAGCTGGGGACTGAAGTGACTGGTACTGCAGATGCACCTTCTACCAAGGAGACTGCACTAGGCTGCAGATCTCTTTTCAATATACTAGTAAGCTTAGGAAAGTAATCTCATTAGACTTTTGTTTCAGCTTCAACTAGCTGTCTTCTGCCTGTGACCAAATCATTGGATCTTTTGCAACCCTTTCTCTGCTCACCTGCTTAGATGATGCAATGGGACTATACCCCAGTCTGTGAGGTTACTGACAGAGCTGTCGTCAACCTAAGTTTCTGGCTAGTCCTCCCTTGTAGAGTAACCCTGCTCTTGCTGTTGCATTACAAGCGTGGAAGTTGTCTGCTGCCTTGCTACCTGGTTTTGATGTAGGCTGCTTGCAGGATTGATGAAGCAGCATGACTCCCTCACAGCTTCTTGGAGGCTCAGCACGTGTTCTCTCTGCCTATTGCTTTAGAGCAAGTTTGAGGGTATTCTCACCTGTCTGAATCAGTTTTTATTCTTTGCTGTCACCACTCAAGTTCAACTCCTTCATCTGGTCTAAGATGTCAAAGAACCAAGGAAAAATGAGCTAGATAATGGGGGAGAAAATGTCACTTGGAAACCATTGCACCAAAGGCTAAAGCATGTATATATTACTCAAGGAAATGATGATCCTTGAGTCAAGATACTGAAGAAGAGATTTAAATTCAATCTCTGCCTCTAGGCCTATCCACATGTTTTCTCTATTTGCAATGTCAGTTTAAGAAGTACCCACCCCCTCATCACAGATAAATGAATTCATTCAAATCAACTTGTCTTACCTGAAGTGTTTCTTGTGGCTTTGAAGTGAAGATGAAGGGAAGGCTCCTGTCTTACCTAGTTCTGTGTTGCTCAGACCCATGGTCTTACCCCAGAAGAGTATTTTTAAGTGGAATCATTTCAGTAATTGAGTTTGACATGATTCCACAAGCAGATGTAGCTGCACAATTGAGGGCTGATAAACTGAAATGTGGGGGGTAGAAAAGAAAGGAACCACCGTTGAATGGAAACTTTTAAGCTGCTTTTTTATAAAGAAAGCATGGATATTTAGATCCCTGTTTTGTCACTTGATCTTCTAATGCCTCAGTGTTGTGGCTGTAAAGTGATCAGGGGAATCAGCTTTTGCTGTTTTGTCCTTTGATTTTACAGCAAATTCATATAGGCTAAGGTTAATATTTCTACCCAAAACAGAAATTACACTTGTAAAACACTGATATCCTCATTTATTGCTGGTTGTTTATAGAGTTAATTTATCCTGTTCTCTTGAAACTAGGCTACCTCTTTTTTAACATATGCTGCTTTTTGGTGTTTGATTTCCTTTATTTTCAGCAAAATTACAGCTGGCTCTTAGTTCTGATGCACTGTCTCTCAATCGCGGCAGTCTTCTGGTGAAATTCCAAGAAAGGAAGCTTTGGGGACAGACATCTACAGTCCTTTTAATCTTTGAAGTATTTTTACATGGATCTCACTCAGTCTGCAAGGGGACAGAAGCCTTTTAGTCCAGATCCAAATTTCCACTACTCCTTTTGACTCACAGTTTTATTTAATCTTCATCTGGTAGCCTCCATAAAAGTGAGCTCTCCCAGACACATGAATTTTCTGTTGGTTTCTCCGTTGAGTTTGAAAGGTAGGTAGATATCTCTTGCTGATCTTGGTTCTTGGTGCCAAGGAGCTGTGAACTGCAAGACCAACAGTAGAAAGGAATAGTGCCAGAGGAGAGGCTTTCATTGCTACTAAGCAAAAAAAAAAAAGACCTGCATGAATGTCCCTAAATCAACTGTCCTAAGATTTCATCTGTTCTTCAGCCTGTCGGCTTGTATTCATTGCTTTGATAATGTCTTAAAACTGTTTTAATGTGATTTTATTCATGATCAGCTGATGGACTAAGTAGATTTCTAGGGCTCATCTCCTTTAGGGACTATTCCATGGGGTCTGCTGTACCAGTGTAAACGTGCAGTGGATGCATGAAAGGCACCAGGCTCCTATTTGCAAAAGAGTACTAATACACATCACAAGCAACTTTCCATCGCTGGGGGACTACATGCTGCCCTTTCTCTGTACAGGCTTCCATTTCAGAACATGTTTGTTGTCTGTACTGGCCAAAAATACATTTCCTGAGTCAAGTTTTCTTCTCATTAGTGAAGTTTTATTTGATTTGTTGTCTGCCCCACACGTTTCAAAGATCAGGAAGGAAATTGCACAGGGCTGAAATAGGCAGGTGCATGATTGGTAATGGACTGAAGGCAGTTGTTGACCTTCACACTTGTGTGGCCTACTGTGGGGGCTGGCTGGTTTGCAGAGTAGTTAATTTGGCCCCAGGTGGTTTGGTCACATTGCTGTGGCTAGCAAGGACACCCGATGGGCCAGAGTGGGACTGTGTTTGCATGGAGTTTCCATGAATCGCACAGAACAGCAGGCATTCCGAGATGCTCCATTTTCTAGGTGTTCCAAAGTACTTGGCTTGTCTTTCTGCAAGCTTGACTGATTATGGTTACCAGCTATACAGATCTTATGGAAAGCCTTTAGAATCTGTTTGGAAGTCAGTTCCTGTTTGGAAAGCTGTTACTGTTTGGAAGTCAGTTCCTGAAGGCCTCTGTGTGTTGGAGAGAGTAGCCACAGCAGGAACTTTGTGCATAGAAAGAAGGTGCAGGTTTTGCTTAATGGATGAAAGAAGTGCTTCTGTCCTTTACTGGCCACTTTTAGCTCCTGCACGGAGAAGGTTAATAGTACAAGGCCTGCACAGTCCTTAAAAGCAACCTCTGCAAGACTGGGGGAGAAATACTTCACTGTATATAAAAAATAAATGGAGTCCTTTTCCCATAACAGGAACCAAACCATCTTTCTCCAGCTCTGACTTCATGGCATCATCTTTGCTATCCTACTTGCCCACATCCTTCCCATGCTTCAAAGCACAGGTTATGATCTAGACACAGGCGATGAGCAACAAATAAGTGCAGTATGCATGGCAGAGGCAGTGTCATGTCAGCTGCTCCACAGTAAGGTCTGGTGAGGACTCATCCCTGTGAGTGACCCTCCTACGTGCAAAAAAAACCCTCTGCACTTGGACAGTTAAAACAGATCAACTGGTATGCAATAGCTTAATGAAAAAATAAGTCAATTAGGCCCTCTTCCACATCAGATTGATTGTCCAGGCCCACTGGGACTCCAGCACTGCAGGGCTGTGTTTTAAGGCTAGTCCTGGTGCAGCTTGTGCTTACCTGAACACAAAAATTGGAGGTCCCCACTGACTGGAAGCTAGCCAGAATTACTGCAAACTACAAGAAGGGCATGAGGGAAGACTCAGGAAACTACAGGCCTGTTAGTCTAACCTCAGAACCTGGAAAAAATATAGGGAGGATTATACTGGGGGCTATCGAAAGGCATTTGAAGAACAATGCCGTGATTAGGCACAGTCAATATGGGTTGACAAAGGGAAGTCCTGTCTAAATAATTTTATAGTCTATGATAAAGTTACCCACCTAGTGGGTGAAAGTAAAGGCAGCGAGTGTAGTTTCTCTGTATTGTAGTAAGGCTTTGATGCGGTGAGATGAGCAGGTTCACAGTGTGCTGAAGGAAGAAGTGGCTGAAGGGCAGAGCTCAAAGGGTCGTAGTGAATGGGGTGACATCTGGTTGGTGACCAGTCACCAGCGCTGCTCCTCAGGGCTCAACTCGAGAGCCAGTTCCATTCAATATATTTATCAGCGATCTGGGTGCAGGTGTTGAATGCACCATTAGCAAGTTTGCTGATGATACTGAACTGGGAGGTGCTGTTGGCTCTCTGGAGGGACAAGAGGCCTTGCAGAGGGATCTGGATAGATTGAGGCATTGGGCAATGATTAACAGCATGAAATATAACAAGGACAAATACTGCATTCTGCACCTGGGATGGAGTGATGCTGGGCACAAGTATAAACTGGGAGAGGAGTGGCTGGAGAGCTGCCCTGCAGAGAGGGACCTGGGGGTGCTGCCTGACAGCAGGGTCACCATGAGCCAGCAGTGTGCCCTGGCAGCCCAGAGGGCAACCGCATCCTGGGGTGCACCCAGCACCGCACGGCCAGGAGAGGTGATCACCCGCTGTGCTCGGCGTTGGTGCGGCCTCCCCTTGAGTGCTGGGGGCAGTTCTGGGCCCCACACTTTCAGAAGGATCTGAAGGTCCTTGACTGTGTCCAGAGGAGGGTAACAAAGGTGGTGGCTGTAGGGCATGTCCTGTGAGGGGCGGCTGAGGACTCTGGGTTTGTCTAGTTTGGAGAGAAGGGGCTGGGGGGCGACCTCATCGCTCACTGCAGCTTCCTGGGGAGGGAGGTGCAGAGGGAGGTGCTGAGCTCTTCTCCCTGGGATCCAGTGCCAGGACACACGGGAATGGTTCAAAGCTGCACTAGGGGAGGTTCAGACTTGACATTAGGAAGCATGTCTTAACTGAGAGGGTGGTTAAACACTGGAACAGGCTTCCTAGAGAGGTGGTCGATGCCCCAAGCCTGTCAGTGTTAAAGAGGCATTTGGAGAATGCCCTTAATAACATGCTTTAACCTTTGGTCAGCCCTGAAGTGGTCAGGCAGTTGGACTAGATGATCATTGTAGGTCCCTACCAAGTGGAACTATTCTACTGTATTCTAAAATTCTATCTCTATATGAAGCACATTCAGTAGGTCTTTGCAAGTAGTCTATATTCTAGTCCTCTGAAATCTTTGTTGACATGGAAATCCTCAGGCTTTCTCACATTCTAGGCCAAATGGAACACCTTTTAAGGCCTGGCATCACCTCTTCCACAGATAGTGAACTCTTCATCCTCCAGTGTATGTCTCCATTTCATTTGAGTGGGTAGCACTGTGAGACTTTCATCTGAATCTCACATTCTTCTCTGATGTTTTGTATTTGTGCAACTGTCCTGACAGTTAGTTCCAACATGCTGTCCAATTTTGGATCATGTTCTGAGTATGTACCACTCAGGCACTGACTATCTTTTTGATAATTTACCTTTCATTTGCCATCTTTCTCTTGTCCTTTTAAGGACATTTTAAATGATATTTCAAGTCATTCTTAGTATTTATTCTCCCAGTTCAATCCTAGTGCTTCAATGGTGTTCAAGTCGCTCAAGTTCTCTATACTCATTCCACTTACAAAAATCTCTCAGTGCTACCTGTAGATTAATTTAGCCTGCTGTTTTCTTCATCCTCCAGACTACTGATGATGTTGAGAATGGGTCTATACTCATCTTTTTCAGCACCCACCTTCCCCTCAGTTAACACAGTCATGTCATCTTTGTTAAAGGTCTTTTTTGTAGTTTTCTTTTCAACTAACTGCTGACAGCCACACCAATGTGAACTCATCCTTAAGAAAAAAATTTTAGCAGGTCCCATTATCAAAATTTTACCATAATAAACTTGTCTAACTCACTTGATTTATAAGTTCATTTTTAATAGTTAATTCTTTACTGTTTCTTGAATGTTAATTCCTTGTGAGGAATCAACTCACCCAGCTGCAACACAGTCAGAAAAGTTTGTATTGGATCCTAAGGTCATAAACTAAGTATTACAATTCTAGAGGCAGCATTATAGGTTTGAGTAAGTTTCACACAGGCTTTGGAAAACGGCTCACAAAGAAACTCCATACTTCCAGCCAGAAACAAGCCAGAGGAGTACTAAAGATTTAAGTAATTGAGGAAAACACTGCATGTTTCTCTACACTTACGAGCTAGTAAAGAACAATTGCTCTCAATATTCTTCAAAATAAAACCATGATGATTCCAAGGCATCAGAAGGCTCTTCCTCAGAAGTATTGCACGGAGTGGTTGAAGTTATTACTAGCTAAGTTCGGTGTTTACCAGGATTTTTTTTTAATCTGGGTAAGAGAAAGCACAGCTAATGACACACAAGAAATTCATGAACACAATCAAGTGGAAGAGCTAGGGAAAAATTAGAATGTTGAAAGAAGCATCTAAAGCAGCAGATTGCCCAAAATATCTTGTGGGGAAAAGCTAAGGAGCCCGAGAACCCCTGGGAAGTGAAAGAATTGAGAACTGGTGTGAATGATTCTAGTGCTTTCTCTGAGAATAATGAAGAGGAGTTTGGAGGAGATAACTGAGTACAATAGCAGATCATGTTTTTAAAAGAATGTATTCCAGTAAGCGAATCTTCTAATATACCAAGTGGAAGTGATACTGGTGGTACACTGGAAGGTGACTAAGCATCTTTCATTAATTTCAATGAGAGGATGGGGAATATTTAACAATACTTGTGAAAAAGCCAGCGGAGACCTTCAAGTGGAGATCTTCAAGTACTCAAAGGATTAATCTGAGTCCATAAAATGTGGGAAGAACATTCTCTGGGAGTGGAAGATTGGCACTTAGCAATATTTGTGCACTTCACTGACTGCAACTAACAGGTGGAACAATTTGATCCCAGTAAACAATTATTTTGCTGGTGCTCAAGAAAAGAGTCTAGCTCCCCAAGCAGTGCTAACTGTGCAGGGAGAATGGAAGCAAAAGCAGCAAGAATTATTTTAGTCAGTCAAATCAGCAGACCTGATACACGGAGGAAATCTGCTGGGCAAGACATGATTTAACATACCCAATTTTCTAAGCATAACTTAATTTAAAAAGTAAAAGGTTGGTCTCTATCACACGCAAAAGAGAGGAAAACACTATCCAGCCTCTAATAGGAGGAAGGCTGAAGGAGCCTCTGACTGCACACCTGCTGAGGTGGACAGCGAGACAGGCAGATGTGTGTGCTGTATGTGCAATCTCTGTACACATGCATGTGCCCACACATGTCTAACTGACATCTATATAAATATATGGTAAGCATGTCTGTGCATGCATTGGCCTACAAATGAATGTATAGGAGTGCACGCACTCAGACTAGATGTAGCGAGAACATTTTCAACCTGTTCATATGTGGTTGTGGAAGCTGCTGCCATTGCCCTACCTCACTCCTTTTATGTGTATGATCACACCCTGTGTGTACTCTGTGGGAAATACATTCCAGAGGATGAGTTTGTGGTGAAACCTTTAAGCAGTTATTTCCCTGTTTCTTTGACAAACCTGGAGATACAAACTTATTTGACCCTGTCAATCACAAAACAGCTCAGAGGTGCTTTTCTGAAAATACACAATATCTGCAGTTTATTCTTCAGTTTGGTATGATGGGGCAGGGGTTGTTCAAGCACAGGGTTTTTTTCTTAGACATGCATTCCATGGACAATTCAGGGCAGAGAGTCTCTAGTCCTTCACCAGCCGGTAGATGTGATGCTGGGCACCGTGGTCACTAGTTGACACTTCAAAAACATATGCTATGCACAGCAAGGTCTCCTGTGTGTCCCTGTTTGTCACAACCTAGACAGAAAAGGAAAAGAAACTGAGATAGCAACTGCTGTTTCTTTGCTTACATATTCCAACACATTTAGCATAGACCAAAGCATTAATTTTTGACTGCAAAACATTAGTACTGGCTACAATAGGCAAAGAACAGAGAAGTACAGGAACAATATACAGCTCGGCCACCACAACACCCAGTCTGTGTGCCCACACACCCAAGTGAAGCACTTTCACAGCATCACTACAATGCAGTGAAGAGACAGGGAGGTGAGCAGAGTTCACTGAGGAGAAAGGAAAGCTGTGACCTAGCAGTGACCACATAAGTGGAAGCAGATCCACTAGGTCCTCTACTACCCACCCAGTGGTGCTGTGGATTTCAGCAGAGAGAAGGTGTTTCACGGAAAACCTTTTTACTCTTGTCGGTTGGGTATAGAGAGGCCACCCCTTACGGCACATCCACTCCTGCTCACCTATGTGTTGATATATCACAGCCATAAACAGTTCTTTCCCTCCATTTGCTCTTGCTCAGTGGTAGACACAGACCATGAGGATTGTAGAGTATAACTCATTTTACAGGAGACTTACAGGTTTGACTCCATTACACCTCCCATTCCAAACACTGTAGATGTCAGGAGAAAGATGGCTGCTATACTCACGTGTTCTTACGGAAGCTCCTTTTTTTCCATTTATTTTTCTGTGGTCCCTCAGGAACCTTAGCTTGTCTGCAGTGTGACTAAGTGTCACCAGCACGGCGATGGCACAGTGTTGTCCTAGTTTCAAAAGCATGCACTGCCTACGCTACATGGCAGGGACAAGCAAAATGTTGCACCCAGAGCTCCTAGTTCTGCTTCCCTCTCTCTGTCACTGCACAACTTAGCACATTCTTGTCATCTGAGTTTGTGCCATAGCTAAAGCTTCAAGCAGTTCTCTCCCGCTAGAGGAGATACCTTTTTATCAGCAGTAGCACCAACTTAACTGCAGAAGAAAAACATAGCAGCTGGAGGCTTGAACTGTACCAAAGCCTTCTGTTCTTCTAACAGAAGAAAATAGCTGTTTTCAAACTTGCTTATTGATTTCAGCAGCTTGATTTTGGTCTATTGTGTTTTCTTTTCTTAATTCGTGATTCAGTTTGCAGCTGAACTAGAGAACTAATCCTTCTCCTTCCTTCTGCAGGCTGTTGCAAGTTACACGCATCCAGGTGTGGTAAGGCACCAGAGCCTTTTCTGAAAAATGGGCTCTGAAATCTTGGGAGGGCTAAATCCAGAGCAATGTGCAAAGCAAGATAAATCATCCTAGTGAGATTAGGGGTATCAAAGCTCATGAAAAGGGTCTAGAAAAAAATGTAATTAAGCTTTCTTCGGAAATTGGTGGTGGGGACCGAAGACTAGCAGCACACCTTACATTAAGCACGACTGTTTTTCAGCTCCCCAGTGGGGAGTGGAGGGTGGAAAATGCTCAGCCTGCTGCTCAGGAAGCAGGACTGAAAGGCAGTATCTAAAAGGATGTGCCAGCACCCATGTGAGACCTGCACTGTGACAGGAGGTAAGGGAAGGACGTGAGATTACTCTAAACAAAAAGCCCCAGATGAAATGTAATTATATGACAACTTTGTTTATAAAATGTATAGCAAGCGCTGCCCTGACTAAGTAATGAAACATGCAGAAAGCAGTTACAGCGTTTCTCAGTATGGATTACAGCATGCAGGCCTTCCATCTCTCTGTTCCTGCCCCCTTCATGCTTTTGCTCATCTGAAAAAACTCTTAGCATTTATACTTCTCTCTTCTTTCAGATGCTAAAGATCTTAGTAAAAACATGAAAGAGTAAAGCCTCCTAAAGCCTTCTGAGGTATATTATTAACCTTGTGTTTTATAGCTCAGGTACCTGAGCCACAAAACAGTGAAATGAGTTTTCTGAAGTCCCACAAGATCTCCAGAGAATGTAATGAAGACCACTTGATTTCCATTCTTTCATACAGCCACTAGCATCTCTCCTACTTACCCAAGCTCAGGTTCCCTGGGTGAAGATCTGTGACATGCCTTGTAGAGGCGTGCACAGATCTCAGTCCATTAGGAAAATCTACCTTTTAAGCTGTCTTTGCCCTCTTCCCAAATTTAGGCTGCATCTGATGCTGGAAAGGCTCCTGGTATAACATAGACACTAATGCAAACCTAGTTGCTGTAGCAGTGTGGTACCACCCTACTTAGAGGTCACAGTGATTCGTAAAGAGCTTCCCCCAACATGCCCCTTCCTTTATGTGCCTCCATATTCTTTTAACATTCAGGATGGTCCTAGGAGAACAACTTTCCTCCCCCTGCCCCCCCCACCTTGTCAGTGAAGAACTCTTCTCATGACAAAATTATATAGTCACTTAACAGTGCTCTTGGGTTTTTTTACCTTTCAAAAAGGGCCAGGGCACAGAAAGGACCTCAACGTTTGTCCAATAGTGGAATGAGCATTTCCTTCACTGACTTTTGCATCCTTCTCCTTCCTTTATCTCTCTGCCTCATGAGTCCTCCCTTTATCTTTCTTTTTTTGTTTCTCTTACTCAGGTCTCTCAAATTCTTCTGCTGCTTCTCTGCATGAGTTACTAGCTCTAGAGTCTGTAAATGGTCTTGAGGTGCAATATACGTGAGAGATACTAAGTTCAATTAGATGCTGAGATGTAAAAGGAAATCAGCTTTGACTCACAACAGTGAACTCCTGCATGGGGCTTACATGTTTCCAAGCTCCAATGAAAACAGTTGAAAGTCCCACCTGTAAGATAGTAAAGTTCTCCAGCACACTGTTCATCATATACTTCTCAGGAAGGTGCTTGAGTTTATGAATGAAGTTTATCATGTATTCGCAGAGAGGGGAACGGTGAATGCGATAGGAATAGTGTCCATTTTCATAGCGTGCATACTCTGTCTGCAATGCAAAACACAAAAGGGGCACATGGGGTTAATGATGTCACGTTAGTAGCATTAATCACATAAAGCCATTCAGAACTGAAAAATTACAATGGAATTTTCAAGTCATTTTACTAACAGTAATGAGCTGATTAATCATTACTCTACAGTACTTTGCAACAAGGTCAGTCTCCTTGAGCCCTCCAATTTCTCTGGGTTTATTTCTTTTGTCTTTAGAGCAGTGGGTTTCAGCTTTTGAGCAGCAAACTTCCAAGGAGCTGTGAAAGGTAACTAAGAGGAGCAGACCAATTGTCAGCTCTATTATGGTCTGCATCTCTACTGAAAAAAATACTAGGTGTGAATGAAATGAAAAAGTTAAAAGCTACTGCTTTAGCAAGACCAGGAAACTCCTAGTAATTATGATAATCATATGCTTAGGGTGCTTCACAGCTGGGAAGGACTAAAACCTGCTGGTACCTGTGAGACAACAGAGTATCTCTGCTCCCCATTAGGAGAGGGTCTGGCCAATGTTACACAAAGGGATTTTTTTGTTCATATCCACATCCTATATATTTCCTGTATATTTCATCTTCCTTTGAACAGAAGCTGAGGCTGGATTCTATCATTTCACAGCAGACCCTTAAATGCCTACTACCTCCGTTCACCCCAAGAGCTTGCTCTCCTTTCCTGTGCACCACGACACCTTTCTTTGACCTGTTTCATCACATCATGCAAACACATAACCAGACTTCAGGCATGTCTGTCATATGGCAGGAGACAGATCTTGGGGAATGATGTAGCTTGAGCTGACTGCTGACACAAGAACACCTGGTGTTCTGTATGTAAAAGCTCCTCCTGCATCTAAGGGCTCCTTGAGCAAGGGAGCATCAGGAAGCGTGTCAGAACAGCTCTCGTAGCAGCTGAATGTGGCATCAGAAAGAATTTCTTCAATGCCAGATATACTCATAATTATGCAACTCCACTGTTGCTGGAGCTGTAAGTGTACAAGCACCAAGATAAGCCTCATAAAACTGTAAGTCTGTAAATTATTCCAGTCTACTAATTAATGGCTATAGTCTATGAATGTTCTGTTTAAAACCACTGATGAGACTATAAAACAAGGGTCCAGGTTTCCTAGCTTTTCTTTGCTCCCCAAAAAACGTAGAGAATCACCGGAGCTGAGTCTTACATATTTACCTGTCTTCAGAAACTGAGATTTAAAGAAGAATTAGCCAACACTACCACACCTTCAATGAAGTCCTGAGACAAGGCCATGTTGCAGGCTGGAGCAATCTTACACCTGCATGTCTCAGAAATAATAATCTATGGCATTCATCTCCCCACAACAAGCATAGCATATATTTTGCCTTGAGATATACACAGGACGCAAATACTTGAGTGACAAAACAGCAGCTAGAAAGAACCTTGCACCCAGGTGTCTGCTTCCTACCTCCACTTTCTCCACCACCTGCTTTCCAAAGGAACACACTTTTGTGGAACAGGTAATGACCATGTTTTCTGGGCTCTCATATTGGCTGGAAACGCCATAGAAAGATCTGGATTCATCTTCAATATTGGTGTTCAAATCAGCCTGCCAAAAAAAAAAAAAAAAGGGCAAGAAAAATAGGTGGTTATCAATAGATGGTTGTGGTGTTTTTTTCACCATTACCTTGTGCAGCCAAGATTGTAAAGTACTGGAGAGTCCAAAGCTCCTTAAGTGGATCAGTGTGCATCAACAAGCAGGGAAAGTCTGAAGAGTATATGCTAAAATCTAGTTCCCACTTTAGAAAATGGTGGGGAGGATGTGCATACACACCGGGGAAATCTGGTGGAATATCCTCTTAACATGAAAAACATATGATACAGCCCCTTGCCATAGCTGGTATTTACCATAACTGAACAGTGCCAGAACACCATGGAGGTGCCCAAAGAGCATGCGGAGAGCAGACAGGAGGGCACTGTAGAGACAGAGCAAGGCAACAGACAGGCTAGACTGGGCTGCCTCACTAAGGAGGAAAAACAAGGGTACAGCAACTGTAATAAAGCGCTTTTTTTACCTGGATATGCAGGTAAGGGGAAAGACACAGAGCAGAGTGAAGGACCCTGTGAGTACACACACATCAGGCTCCGGCGCTATGTCAGACAGGATGCAGCATAAGGAACGGAGGCTGCTGATGGATCCCGCCCAGTTCCACCTGAATACAAACCCATCTCCATTAGAAGCCACAGTTTTCAAACGCGGGTGACTAAGGTTGGCCAACTGAAGCCTCATGTTGGGACCCGACTCCTAAAAATCCTGGTTGTCTGAAGCTTCCACCAGGGGTCCTTCAAACCACACTTACAGAAAGAAAAGGCGGTTCCCTTAAACCTGAAAAGGCAAAGGGTGTGTGGGAATGCCCAGCCCAGCCTCCACCCTTCCAAAACCGAAAGGGTAAGAGCTTCTCTGTACTTCACAAGTGGAGGTGTTAACTTACATCAGCAGAAAAGTCATGATCAGTTCCCATACGCTACTTCAGACTGCTCTATTCTTCCTGCTGAGCTGAGGAAATGGGAAACTGAAGAAAAGCGTATTCCTGCTACAGTGGATACAGTGTGCATTAGATGCCATTCTTGCATAGTTTTCTTAGCATATGTCAGGATTTTTTTTGATTTAAGATCTAGAGCAGCACTTAGAACAAGCAACGCTAGCCTTGGAACTGGACTATCTCAATAATCAATCCCCCTTTTTTTTGCCATACAAAATACTTGTCTCTGCCGTGAGATAATACTGTTAGCTTATTTCTCTTAAGTAGCAATTTCACAAGAGGTTTAAGTCAATCTAGAAAGTGCCAGTCCAGCCTTCTCCCCATCTGTAGCCCCACAAGCTTGCTGCTGCCTTTGTGCCACCATTAGCAATTGTACAACTCTGTGGTTAGCCACATGAGAAAGCTGATCCCAGTCAAAATAAATTTTGGTGTGGTTTTGGTGAGTTAATTTTCAGTCACACGAGCAAACTCACTTGGATCTCCACAAAGCTGCTGGGGCTGGAAGGAGGGTGAGAACGCACACAAAAGTTGAGGGCACAAAGACTGCCTATTTTGATAGCAACACATACTCAGGTTGGCTTGAGCCTCTTGGGGAAAGTGCAGCTCAGAGTTCAAGTTTGATAACACCAGGCTGGTCCTGACAGCAAGAGAACAGTCTCACTGTCCTGGAGCAGTTTGTGCCTCCCCATTCCTCCTGTACGGACACAAATGTTTCTGTAGCTGTATTACAAGACTTGCTGAGGAACTAACTACTCGGCTAGTTCTCAGTGGGATCAGCTCCCTGACCTGATTCAGAAGCACTTGTGTGTGTTGAGACAAAGAACATGTGTTGAGAGGATGGGCAGCAATAGGAAAAGCAGAAAGGCTGCTGCTTCTAGTGAACACTGGGTTTGAGTAACTGCAGCAGTAACTGGTAACCTGCTAGAAGACACACTTTGTTGTCATTCAAGTTAAAATTTTTGCCCCTGGAGAGTTGGGCTTGGCCATCTCTGCACCGCAACACTCACCAGCAGATCCCATCGCACAGAGTTACAGTCACAGAACAATTCATTTTGCCAGTAGCAATGCCAAAAAAAAACCAGCAAGAAAAGCAGCCAGGTAATTATGTGCAGTATTTCCATTCAATCTAATTCCATGGATGTTAACTTGCCACTTCAGGTGTGTGAAGGAGGAGGTGGTAAAGGAAATAAAATGTACCATCTCCACATTTATTTCAGAAAACTCAGTTCCATTTTCCACTTAGCACAACTGGGGCATTGCTGCCACTGCACCATTGTGCACACATATTAAAAAAAATAATTACCTTTCAAACAAATCAATTGTTTGCTTGAAAGGTAATTATTTTTTTTATTTTCACTCACAAAGTCAGAAGTGAGTGAAAGACAGATTTAGGATAGGTTTTTCATGAAGTAGAGTGGGCAGCGCATAGGAGTTGTGGCATTCACGTAATTCTAGTGGGACAAAGAGGCAGCGCAGGCAAGGTGACAGAATGCTCCAATGTTTGCATCAACACTGGCAGCATTAGGGATGGACATACAGCCTTCACTCTGATCGCAATGAGGGCATAACAACACAGTATTTATATACACGATCACAAATCACTCTTCAAAATGACTGGGTTGTTTCTACAAAAATCCTTAAAAGTTTTACCGTCTTCATCACAGATTATGGATGAAAGAAAGTTCACTTGTCAGAATGGCTTGTCTTCTTCTCTGTGATTCCCTCTTTTAAGTAGAATTCCTCCCTCTAAAGTAGTGACAGATCTTCAACCCTTGTGTATATGCTCAGCCCTACATGCATAATACATTCACACCAGTTTACACCAGCTGTGCACCCATACCTTTGTGTTTTCCTTAATTTGTTGTCTCTTGGATACTATATATTCAAGAGCACCCTCTGATTTATGAGGAGATAGTTGTACAAAGCTGGCAATATTTTATTCTCATGTTTGCTTCTCCTCAGAAGACAGCTTCCCAAAACAACGTATCCAGCTGAATAGGGTTCCTGACTTCTCTTAACAACTTATCCCATTTTGCGCCCATAGTTTCCTGCCTCCTCACTACGCTGAAAACAATTTTGGGCCCACTTGTTAAAATTCATCAGTAAAGCAATTTGGATTCAAAACTTTTTTTAAAAAACACTTTACATCATCCACATTCGCGCCACTGAGTAATAACTTTTGCACAAGACTTGGAAACAACAGCTTCAGGAAGATTGGAAACTTTCACATTGTAATGACCACCTAGACAACTGTAATGCAGTGTTACGCTCCAATGGTTTGTCTACACTGGAGCAGCATATGTGGGCAAATCCAGGCTAGCTTTAACCTGGTAGCACAAGTATTAATAGGAACAAGGCAAGGCACAGGCATTACAGACATCATAATACAGGTTGCCAAGTGAATTATTATGGTCATGCTGAAATCCTTCATGTCAAGTTTTCCTCGTTATAGTTATGGAGCTACTCTGCACCACAAATGTACATGTATTAAAGAGTTGCAATGTTACTCTATTCTGGTTTAGGTTTTTATTGAGTTACTCTAATACTAATTTACATGTCAATGCAACTAACTGTATTGTTTATTTGACCCATACTCCAGCTGTCTGAATAAAGATTAATTCCTTCCCTTCTCCAAAGAGGAACTAGACTAGGAATCCTTCACAATACTGTTCAGCTATTTCCCTTGGAGGTGATAAACACAATGGACGGACCCAATTCCACTTTCCAAAGAAATTGTCCCACTAAGTCAAAAGAACAAAGGGGTCAAGGCTACAGAAGTTTGGTTGGACCACTGCAACATAAACACAGTGGAGGTGCTCACTGCAGAACCAGACAAACATTTTCAGGGTCTCAATAGTGAAGTTAAGGTTACATTCCCCTAAACTCTTAATGACAAATTAAAAAATAAGTGCAGTCAATATGAGGCAAAGAAGAAAGGTGCTAGTTTCACTTAATGAGAAAAGTTTCACTAGCCCTAAGAAGCCACTGTAGGTGCCTCCACAATTTGGCAAGTCTCCAGTCAAAAGGCCAGACTAGAATTTCACAGCTAGTTAACATCTAATTAATCAACATTAAAATATTTGGCAGTAGGCAAAATTATGGCAATACTGTTTGAATTAAGCAGTCGTTGCCATTCAACTAACATTATGTACAATCAGTTTCTGGAAGTCCTGTCACAGTGTAGCAATGGTGTCATGCTGGAACTCCCTGACATTTATATTGCACCTTTTATTCTAAAGCTTGTCCCATATATAGGACTGTCAGACATGTCTTAGGGTGGTCAATCAACAAGAGCAGTGCACCCACCTCTGAAAATCTCAGCCCATAAACATACATACATGGAATTTCAGCAACTCCAGGGCATGGCAGCAGCAGCTAGCCGAGGGCTCCAGCCCACGTTTGCAGGAGAACGGGGCTGCAGCACTTCAGGCAGACACTGATGACCTTACAGTTACAGCTCATTTACTTACTTACAGCTGCTGGTTCCCACCCTCTCATGGAAGTTACAGCCCCCATACCAGAGATTGTTTAGCACACATATATCTGCTCTTGAACTATTTGCAACCTGGTTTATTCGTGTAAATTGAAAATGGCAGTGATGTACATGAATATGAGACCAAAGAACCACTCAGGAGTTGAAGTCCAACCTGTGAGCTTTTCCTGCTATGGAGATGATTATATCTCCTGAAGGGAGACAAAACAGAAATTGAGGAAGAACACCGTTATCTGCCATAGCAAAATTAACTTTTAAATGTCAACTGGACATTGAAGTAAATCACTAATGGATGCAGTTACAGTTCCCGGGATTAGACCAGGACAAAATCATACTGCACATCATGGGGTCTCTAATGGCCAAAAGAGCTACTGCTTTTATCTTAACATCTCAAAATGCTGCAGCCTCTATGCCTAGATTCCTATGAGTGCCTCACAACACCTAGGCCATCAGGACTAGAAACCACATTGCTGCTTTTGTAAAAGGACTCTTCCTTTCTCTTCACTTTCAGAGTTTCTTTCTCTAAAGAAAACCTTGTGTCAAAGCACATCCAATTCTGGGGTGAGCGCACAAGGTGAGCAGAGGCAGGTCTGCTTTACTCTGTCCAGTACCTTCAATCCCTCAAAGATGCAAGAGAATAAAAGTGACTATGACTTAAAGGAAATTTATCTTCCTAGCACTTCATCAAGTAGGAAGGCTAATCTTCACTTTATAGTCTGGGAATGCATGGACTTGTTGCATATATAGCTGAATGTGATTCTGACCTGGAGACCAGAACCTAGGTGCCTCAGCTCCTCACTGGCAAATGCACTAGTATGTCCAACAATTGAGATAACTCTTGAATACGTTCTTTACCCCAGTCTAGGCAGCCAAAGGAGACATACAGTCAGGATTTAGAAAAGTCCATGGCCAATGGGCTGAGTTGCCTTGCCCCACAGGCTTCTCCTAGCCACTGCTAGCAACAGGGTGGGACTGCAGTAGGGGCCAACACACAAACAGCTGCTCTCTGTCTCTTCAAGGGCAAAGGTAGAAGATCAAATAGATGAGGCACATTATAAGATAAATCTGAGTTATGAGCCACCAACTGGACCATACTATACTACTTTGTCTGACAAAGTCAGGGCTCTTTCTTTCCGTTCAAGAAGTTCTAGATGCAAAAGCTGCGCACACTCTACCATAACAGCAACCTGATGTGTCTGGGATGCATTCAACTTACTGTGCAAGTTGAGAACAGATTACATAGCGTGGTGAAACTGCAATCACTGAGGTATCTGTGATCTAGCACATCTCAGAGATCTACATATTGTATGCAAGAGAGCTGATCTGACTGTTTTGGGGAAAACAGCTGAGAATTCCTCCTTTCCAGAGAAGTAAGCAGAATTTTTAAATACCTACAAGACAAGATTTCTAGATGGAAGAGAAGGGATGCTCTTCCAGGGAAGAGCATAGTAAACCTCAACAAGCTAGTATTTTTTCTGTTTTTTTGTGGGTTTTTTGTTTGGTTTTTTTTTTTTTTTTTGTGGGTTTTTTTTGTTTGTTTGTTTTTGTTTTAAAGAAAATCATATTGGTGGTCTGAGTTAGCAGCTCTGCTGAAAACAGCTCTGATGAGCTTGAATGTACGACTCAAATTCTGCAGCCCCAAGAAAGAAACACTTAGAGAAAAGCTGGCATTGTGCACTGTCCTAACTATATACTAAGCCAAGATTTTTGTCTGATCTTTGGTGGGAGTGAGTTTCACAACTGACTACTGAGAAAGGCCTCATTCCCACTAGGATGAGGCTGTGAATCAGAATTTCTCTGAAACTCTTCACAGAAGGAAATGTGACCTTTGAGAATTAAGTCTTCAGCTTATCTGAGGCTTGAAAAGCAACGATTAGACAAGAGTCCAAATGACATTAAATGCTGTGAGAAACCATAGCTTGTCGATATCTTGCACACAGGTCCCATGTGGTCAGTGAAAAAGAATGTGCTGTACAATTGTTTAAGAACAGTCCAAAACTTGTGCCACTGCAGCTTCAGCCTCCAAGAAAGGGGGAAGGGGAAAGTTTCTGAGGTAGCCAAAGATAGAAAGCAAAAGGCCTTGCAAACAGTGCGGGTAGCTGCAACTTAGCTAGCCCCACAGCAATGTGTTATTTTGACAGGCAGCAGACAGATTCCCTCCGCAATTCAGTCTCTGAGTCTGCTTTTTTGCTGGCAACAACCTATACTGTGGGGAATAACTTCAATAAAAGAAGTGCCATTGACAGAGTCCCCTTACATAAGGTAATAACTGGTAGGAGGTGGTGCTGGTGAGTGCAGGTGAAACTAATGGGCTGTCAGATCGAGTCTCAGAAAAAATGTGCAAAGATCAAAAATCTCTCTTGCTAGCTTCTGTCTTGTTTGCTGCCTCAGGAGTGCCAAGGACAGAATGGACATGGAGACCAAATTACCATCTCCTTGCTCTCCAAGCAGTTTCTGCCAGGTCAGGATTGAAGGCATACATGGGCAGGGCAGGGTGCTGAGGGGAACTTGCACTGCTGCTGTTTTGACTGGATTTGCCTGGGACAGAAGAGAAGCAAAGTGCAGGACAGCAGTCTCCACCCCACCCCTTAAGCCCCTTCCACAAAAGTATAATTAATTTACCAGAAAGAAAACAGTGATTTGACTGGTTCAGCTTGCCTGTTATCGAGAAGAAATTACTACAAATATTCATCGTTGGCAGAAAAGGTCTCCCAAGCAATTCTCCTGATCCACCCCGCTGCAGATGGCTGCTCTGGACAAAGTACTGCCTCTCCTGAATTCCCGGTTTGTCATTTTCCTTCTGTCTTCCACCCAGAGTCTCACAACTTCTGAAAGCTTTAAGATGCAAGTGCACCATTCTACTAACGTGCAAAGCCCTGAAAACGCCTCTTCCCCAAACTATTAATAACGATGCATACAGGAGTTCATGGGGAGAACCAAGTAACAGGTGGTAGAGATAATATTGCACTGGAAAAGAGCAGAGCTGCAACTGCCCATGTGTTGGGAGGCTGATGTCTCACATTCATTGTCGTGTGCTAGAACACACTTGGAGCACAGAGAAATGTCACACAGATGTCATACACAACCTGCCAATCCAAGTCCAAGAATTAATTCATTGTACCAAACTCCCAGTGCCAAAATCAAGGAAGAATTGCAAACACTGCTTATGTTTCAATCTAATCAACTTTTGACTCTTAGCTATTGTATAAATAATTTAAAGCACCATTGAACAAATATTAACATCTCTCAGTCACGCTAGATCCTAAGTGCTATCAGCGATGTCAAGAAACCCCAACCCTAGTTGTGGCATTAGGCTTCTGGTGCACAACAGATCATCTGGTATATTCAATGTTTACTGCAGTAATGCAGGTTCCTGCCCCAAGTTCTTCAAGCCGAAAACTACATGGATACAAAACTAACTTATTCAATATCTTGATTTTTTTATGTCTTTTGTCACCTGCAAGCACCACTTCAATTCAGAACCCTTGAAAAATCACTCATACTTTCATGTTTCAAAACACTCCTTCAAGTATTTAACTCTACTCAGCAAGTTTAAGGTTATTGGTAATTTGTTTTTGGATAATACTTTTATCCTAAAATGATGCTATAAATGCAACAGTGTAGTAACTGCTTTATCCAGCACATCTCTGGACATCGACAGCATATTTGTATAGCTGTCCAGATCAATCAGGCTCTGAACAAAATGAAAAGGCACCCTAGCATATACTGTTACAGAAGTATAAAATTGCAGAGGGGTATAAAAATCTCAGCTGAAATCTAGTTTTCTTCTGTTTTAAATCATATTGCCTTATCTGTGAAGAGTGTTTATTAGCGAGGGGGTTGCACTACACGCAATTATTTCAGCACATCAAATTCACACATGTAGCATGTTGCATTACAGGCATGTCTCATACGCTTTGCTTACATATAAGGCTGCATTACCACAATATTTCAGGCATGTTGAATACAAAGTTTTGCAACAAAAAGGTTTGAGTTCTCCTCCAAAAAGTTCAAACTTTCTGGAGCAAAAGAGGTTTTTTTAACTGCTTTGGTTATATTGTCTTAAGAGATCCTATCTGAAATCTGACAACAGGATTAATGTAAGCACTCTTGTGAAACACAGCAAATCATAAAAGTGTCCCAAAACTTTCTCATCCAGAATATGGCATCAGGAATGGTGTTTTCATCCCCTACTACTGTCTACACTGAGAAACAAATACCAGACTGAAGTGATTTACTTCTTAAAAAGCCTTAGAAGCTTCCATTCAATTACTTGACTTGTAAATTTAGCTTATTTGTAGATGACAGCCTGTAGCGTTTCCACCAAAAAAACTCTAGATGGGAGCCAGCAATGCAAGAGCATCAAAAAAAGAATCAGAAAGTCAAAATATTAATCCAAGCCCAGAAATATCATGGTCATTATAAGTGTACAGATGCAGGGTCCCAGGACATCATGTATACACTGAAGTAAAGGTGCTTCAAATCCTGTGTCACACCTCTTTACGCAAGACAAGTTTCTGTGAGCTGATACCCTCCGAACACCAGACACCTCGTGTGGGCCCAGCTTAATGACATCCTACCACATAAATCCTTCAAAACCCTAACTGAGGTTGGTCTGACATGATGCATAGGCCACATTTATCCTTCTAATATTAAAACCCAAACACAATCCTCAAACCCAACCCCACAAGCACACTAACAGTTTTGATAAATAAAATCACAGTTGCACTAGATCACAATTTCATTATGATTTCTCTCTCCTTAAGTCAAGGAATTCAAAGTGATTTCTTCTCTCTATATAACATGTCCCTCCAAGCTCTTCCTTTTTGTTCCCAAAATTTCTAAAGCACTGCAGAGGGATACCACACAGCAGCCAATGCTCTTCACCTTGACATGAAGTTTCCTGGCATCCCTATCCCACAGCAGGAAGCAGCTCTTGCAGCTCCTACTCCTCCAAGGACCATTTCTTAGAAGCTACCCCCTCTTACTCTTTTTCCTTCCTTTCTTTTGTCACATCAGACTTCTGTTTCCTTTCCTAGACAGTTCTTAGTAGGACAATCATCACTACCCAGGTTTTGTCAAATGATACACTTCTCAGCAAGGTGCTGCTGTTTCTCCCAAGTATTTCTCTTCCACCCAGAACAGGGCCGGTCTTTTTACTCTTTGTTTTGACCTTCCCAAGCAGGCTTTGCTGTACTCTAACAGAGGCTAATCCCATGAGGGGCCCAGCTCAGTAGCACACAGTCTGTGGGTAGTAAAATGATGTATCTCCAAGAAACACCAGCAACTAACACCCTGAACACCAGACACTTGAACAGCAGACTCCCCACCAACATTCTCCAAGTCAATTCTGGAAAGGTTAGGCTTGTGACAGCTGGGAAGTTGCATCTCAAGGCACTTAACTCTTCCTTCTCCTGAAAGGCCCAGTTAAGAGTCTATCTAGTTTCTATGAAGAGTATGAGATATGAGAGTTCATTTCTCATCATCTCACTCCTGACCTGGGGTTGAATTATAAGCAGTAAACTCAAGGTGAAAGGCTCCAAATCCCATTACACATTCCCGCAGCCATCTAGCATACAACTGCCCCAAGCTGCTATTATTTTTAATCTTGTAATACCTATGATAATATCCATGACCAAAACTATTTTGTTTGTACCCTGCAGCACAATGGCACAGCTTTTGCAAATTTCAGCTAACTCACAAAAATCCAAATTGAGTGAGTAGGCTTTTGCCCAACTGATTGCTGCCAACTTACCAGAAGTCATTTCAGTAATATATTATCAGCATAATCCAATTTCATTATGTCTCTCTTATCTTTTGTCTGTCCTTGTGCCTACAGTAAATATGCATCTGTGACTTATTAGTAGTTGGATTACACAAACTGCAGCTAATGACATAGGAGAAAAAGACGAAAAAATGTTGTCTCTGAGAAGTTACTCAACACTGAGAGAAATGAACACATATGAGTACACAGAGAATAATTTCCTCTGAAATCTTCTTTCATATGAAAATTAAAATTTTAAAGGGTTCCAAGTCCCATTAGCAAATAATACCTCCTGACACTAGTCAAGAAAACTCTGCAGATGACACTGAGAAAGATACATCTTGCTCCAGGACAGAATGAATGCCTTGTCTAGTCAAGGAAAGATCTCCAGTGACAGTCGTGGCTGTATGAAGTTGCCTGCAGAGGGAAAATTTGTTGGGAGGCGGCAGTCTCCTAACAGCTAGAGAGGCCACCACTTTTAAAGTGAGAACTTCATAGCAAATGGGCACCCTACAAAGGGTCCTTCCCTTACCCAGAATTTGACAAGGAAGAAGGCATTAGCTGGCCCCCTTTCAAAGAGCTCCTTCAGGCCCCCTTTTTTCTCAGGGAACTTGTCATAGATCTGCCGGATATCCACTGCCTCGAGGTAGGGGTCACTGTAGCTGGGGCTTGACTGCCCAATGTGCACAAACAGGTGTTTGTTATACTGCAAGAAGAGGAAAAAGATGGAATTAGGAAATTGTTCAGTACCATTCAGTACATACTGAACATTTATGGTTCTTCACAGAAGACTACTGGAAGTCACTGAAGATAGCACTTTCTAAAAGACCAAAAGTATTAGCAGAAATATCTTTGCTAATACCAGCTCATGCTGTTCTTTTTATCCTATCAATACATCCATGCTTCTTGCTTCTTCTGAAACATGATTTTTGGGCTTTTTCCTATATTCACTCCTAAACCATTGCCTCATGCTGCTGCTATAAAGTCTGAAATAACCTGAGATACAGACTGTGACCTATCACAGGTCACTCAGTCAAACATCAATGCGCCTGTCCTGTGAAGAGCTGCCTGAAATCCCACGGTAAGGTACCAGCCAAATTTTCTGAACTTTCCTATCTCAGACAGAGGACGTGGTCCATCACCAATGTACATCTCAAGATGCAGTATCACAAGGTTTAGTGAGACAGGCATATCTTACTGCTTCCATTTTAGAGGTGGCACCATGGAAACACATTGATGCAAATTCATCCCAGTTGCCCCCAAATTTAGATTCCCGACACACCAGAGTGGTTTCATGTGATCATCTGATTCTCAGTCTGTCCTCCAAGGCTGAATGAGACAGCTAGAATAGCCCGGCAGGGGCTGTACCACTGTCTTATGACCTCAGTGCTTTGAGCTTTGATATGTGAACACCCATGACCCTCAAAAGGGAGGCCAGAAGCACATGGCACAGAGCTGGCTATATCACTATAGGCAATTCTATCCTCTAAATGAAGGGTATCTTGTGTTTTCCAAAGATGGCTTTCTATTCTCAGTAGAGTGGTGAAGCAAGTATTTCCATACATGTACAGTAGTATAACATATCCACAATGAACAGGAGCTACCTGAAGACCAAAAATTAATGAGGGGTGAAAGTCAGGTGTGTATCTTACTGTGTCTTGGTCTTGTTGTTGTTCCAAGAATGCAGAGAATTCTAACATCCAGAGTTTGGAGCTAGCAACCCTTCGTCCTTGCCAAGCTGGTGCTGATGGGGAAGGCGCAAGGCCAGTGGGAGACTCAAACCCTAAACACACAGGATTTATATAACAGAATTTAGAAAGATAAAAGTTGTTAATAGTTTTCCAATAGAGCACCTGTTGTCAAAGCTGATCAATTACATTTTCTTATGACTTCAGCCATCATGCAAAAATGTCATTCATAAGGTCCTCACTCTACTTGTGTTTAGAGTGGCTTGTCAGTTACTCTCTACTAAGACAGCATTGTCAGGGTTGGTAATGGTGTAAAAGACAATCTGCCTGGTTTTGACACTAGAGAAAATACATTCAGCAACTTTAGGAGGACCTAAATTGAGCCCTAAATGAACAATGAAATAAACTATTTTAGTATCAGAATGAAGCATCACCCTTAATATGACCACTAACCTCTCAAAATGGGGAAACTGAGAAAGAAATATATTTGTTGTTCCACTTAATGAAAAATTGGAAAGACAATCATGTTATGATGAAAAACAGTGCTCTAGTACATGCAGCATGGCGAAAGAACAGTAGAGATACATAAACTTTTATTTTCTGCTAAGCCAGGAGGAAAAGAAACCCCAAACCAACCAATTTAAAATAGAAAAAAAATTGTTTTTTATATTAAAACAAAATTTAAAATTAAAAGCTTCAGCTCTCTCAGTAAAAGGATGGGAACAGGTAATAAGGAGAAATAATATAAAATTAATTTAGGGATCACATAAATGTTTTAATAAGTATAAATATTTTTTAAAATTAATTTAAGAGTTTTTAAAGTATTGGCTATTTCTGAAGTTGGAAAATAATTTCAAAGCAAGGCAGTACATTTCCTTACCTACCTGGTAATGGCAGCGGTGGTTGTACAGCATACGGCTGTTGAGAAAAAGGTTTCACGCTACAGAAGTACACAAAGAGGCATGGTTAACAAAAAAACCAAATCAAAACAAAATAAGATTCTTGACCAACTGTTAGTGCAGATTAGATTAAATATTTCTCCTGGGGGAGAAAGTGGCATACGTATCTCTGGGAAATTATCTTTCTGTGTGGGCAAGAGAGGGTCATGAAGGAAGGCTTAAAAAAACAGTAAGGTGTCAGGACTGGACTGAATAAAATTTCCCTGTAGGTGTTCAGCAGGCTCTCCCCACAGTCTTGTTATTCAGAGATCCTTATCAGAGATCCCTATCTGTTAATACACTGGTGGCCATTCATTTATCCTTTCCCTTCAACCATGGATAGATGTAAATTTATGCAAGTGGCTACACATCTGGGCTGGATGCCTCTCAAACTTTCAGGCTCCGATTCAGAGATGTTCAACACTCACAGCTGAACCTAGCTTTCAAGACAGCTCAGCTCCATCTTACCACTGTAAGAAAAATCATCTGACATCAGGGACAGCAGATACGTCAAGATTCTAAAAGAACTTCTCACATTGAATCTGCCTCGTTCACCTTCATGCTAAAGGCATAAAATCTACTTTTTATTTCTCCTAGGATGGCTGCCATTTTTTACTAGCCATTTTTTCTCACAAAATAATTTAATAGTATCTGTTCCCTGATCTGCTCCACAAACATTAGCAATAGCACCACAAGAGGGCAGGAACAATGGCTTGGGTGAAGAACATGCAACCTTCCGGCTGCTTGTCCTTAAAATTGCCTTAAATTGCTCCTGTTAAACATGTGATAAAAAGTGTCTCCATACAAACAAAGGAGCACAGAAGATCAATGGCAGGTGGAGCAACCTGAATAATACTCTGACACAAAACCACCCAGGGCCATCACTAGTGAAGGATCAGCCCATCAAAGGCTCATCTCCATCACCCTGGGGCAGTAATGCCTCCGAGGAGCAGAGCTTCTGCCCCTCCCAAGGCTGTCCCGGGAGGGCCATCAGCCCCATTGTCCAGGTGTGAAACCAACCCAGTGAGCCAGCTGGGGAGGCTCACAGACCAGTCACCTTACAGAGGGGGTTACTGCAGAGATGGTATGGGACATGCTCCTCCCTTGCATTCTGTAACATTTTGGGATTGCACAAGATTTATTATGGGGATGTTTAGGGAGAATATGACAATAAAAGGTGCTAGTTGCATGTAACAACATCAGTACAGTTGTCTGTCCATGCCCTGCACCTTGTCAGTGCAGTCTGTCATATCTTCTCACTAAATTCTATTTCTAAATCACTGCATGAGGAGCTCTCAGTTCTCCGCGTGTGTTTGTTTCTGGAGTGCCAGCAGCAAGGGTGTGATTACTAGTGATTATCAAACCAGACTAGCCAGCAAGTAGATGGTTTAGGAGCAATCTGTGTGGGTCTCCAGGGGTAAAAATGCTTTCAGAGGTACCAAGAGGTTCAGGCTAAATGACTGAGAAACTGTGGAGTCTGGAAATCGACTGAATGATATGAGAGAGAGAATCTATCTATCTATCTATCTATCTATCTATCTATCTATCTATCTATCTATCTATCTATCTATTTCTCTCTCTCATCCCTGCGAGAGGCAAACTGGGGAAAGTAAAGGTCCAGCTACTGGGTGGACTGTATCTAAGCCCAGTTACTGGAGAGATTCAGAGTGTGTGTGTTTGTGACGTGCATGTGTGTGTCACTGAGAGGCCAGCACCAGCAACTGGAGTGGGGCTGTGGCCTCAGGGGCTCCCTTGCCTGGGTGCCAGCACACAGGGAGACAAAGGATCCCGGGGCAGCTACCGGGTGGATCCACAGTGCGTGTGTATTTCCCACTGAAACACTTCACCCTCATCAGCCAGAGGGAGAGGCTACAGGATGAGGCTGTGGGTGCCATCTGTATCTGTGTGAGTGCTGGGCGTTACCTGTCTGTGCTGTTCTGTGGGGCCAGCCATGCATATATGTGTGTATGTGCAATGTATATAATGTGTGTGTGTCTACTGAGGGTACACACTCAGCCTCGATACTGGTTGAATTTGGGAGCATGGAGCTGCAGCAGCCTCCCCTGTATCAGGCTGCTAGGTTCAGCAGCTCCCTAAACCCATATTAGGCTGCTTGAGTCATGGCACACAATAAAGTGGTGTAATCCATGTTGAAGGTACTATATGAAGACATAGGGTCTTATCTATTTAAGATTCTTTCATAACTCTCAGTTTGTCTGCAACCATGTGCCTTAAGTCTCAGATCTGCAGTCATGGAATCTGTCTGAGAGCTAAGACTACGTTATCTTAGCATTTTGTAAATCCTGTAACAGCTAATAATGTTCCTCAGGCAGCATAGAGGAAGCAGCAGAAGCGTGTGCTTTGGATGATCACATGAAGGAATACTCACTCTTGGGAAGATCCAGCTTGTCCTGGCAAAGCTCCTTGCCAAAACTGCAAGAGAACAACATACAGGCAGAAGTTACCACTTTTAGGACAGAGATGAAAAGCAAGGCTTGTTCCTTCCTGAGGAAAGAAAACTGCTAGCTCACTGACTTCTAAAGATGTGACAGAGTTATACCTCTTCTTTCTACCTTCCTGGTTTCATCTTTGTGGAGGTGCTGTCTGGCCTTTGTTTTCTTTCTAAACACTACTACTACTGACATGCAAGCAGCTGACCCAAGTGGGTTTTAACATTAAATGCTACATATGCACCTTGTGCCTCAGTCTCCAAAGCATTAATGATGCTCATTACTCTCTTGGAAGGACCATTTTCCCCAGGAGAGGTCCATGGGAGTATTTTGGCAGAAATTGATGCTCAGCAAAACCTTACTAGGCGCAACTCAAAGGTTAGGGGATGCTGACAGGCCTCCTCCATTAAAGATTTTATATATAAGTGCCATCAATTTGTAATCTAAGCACTCAGGATGAGTTTGGGAATGATAAACTTGAGAAAGGGTCAGGATGGCCCAAACAGTTTTAATCCAACAAGATCCTGGACTAAGAACGTGATACAGACACCTGAAAGTATTTCAGACAGCTGAAAAACCCAAAGGATCTGATTGTTCTCTCACTTATGTCATTTTAAAAAACCCATATAGTCTAACTATTGTTTTATATCAGTGTGACTAAAGAATCAGACCCAAACTATTGAAGCCACGTGACAGATTTGTTCTACAAAGACAGTGACTTTTCGCCCATTCTGATGTTATCAGGATTTTCCTAAGCAGGTCCCAATGCCCTTTCAAATACTGAAGTGTCTTCAGCCCAACTCGGCCAAGACACTGATTGACTCACCCCAGAAACAGCAGGGTAGGCTGGTCGTGGGAGACCAGGCAAGGCCATTTTACTATGGAAGGCAGTTGCAGAGATAATCTGGGCAGATGACATTGTAGCCATACTCTGCATGGCTTTATCTTTAGCTGCCTGATCCTATGGGCAAGAAAAAACAGAATTATTATAATGATAAAGATGTTGCCTGGTCTAATGCTGCATAACCAGGATTCTCATCAGCTTCTTTTAGAACAAGCATCTCTGAAAACTGGGCAGTAGACTTGCCAATAACTGTCCTAAGAGCTCTTCAAAGCATGTAAGTCTTTCACCGGTTACTATAGCTTCAGATGTGATTAATCATCCTTTCTGAAATGCTGGGATCACTGGTTTAGAGACTGCTAAGCATTTATCCTTTCTGTCTGAAGGCTTTCAGCCGCACAGCTGAAATGTTTTGTTATGGAAAGTACAACCCTAACTGATTCTTGTGTTTTAATCATTGGTAAGAATATTCAATAGGAAGGACTCTTGCTTATCAAAAAGCCCTCTAGAAACAAACTCACAAAGGAAATTCATCACCGGCAGTGCAAAAAGACTACCTCACTTTGGGACTGCATTAGTCTCAGGTAAAGTTGACCATTTTATTCCCATCCCTGGGGAAACAGGAAATCTTAATAACCTCCCAGGGCACATATGCAAGGACATTCCTTTTTGTATTTTAACAGGGCTGTGGAATTGCACACATTTTTACAGGCAACGACAGTGCAACAACTAGGGGATCTGATGTATACTTAGAACAAATAACATTCTTAATTTCTTCTTCCAAGGAATAAATAGACAAACAGCAGCACTTCCCCACATTCTGCCTTTCCTCCTACATCTCCTACAATTAGCCTTCATCCTTCAAACACTCCACATTTAACTGTGACATTATAATGGTGATGTCACAGATGAGTTCATGGCTTGGAGAAACTGCTGAAAGAGGTAAGCTCTTGCTGTCTTCTTCAGGCTTTCTCACTTCCCACTTGCATTCATTGAACTGAAGTAAGTTCTCACCCTTGGGTCTCCATTCTCTCTAACCCGTCCCCTTTCTCTAAGGTTTTCTAAAGTTCAAAACTCAGGCATTCTGATGTGTCTAACACAAAAACAGTCAGAGGAGGAATAACAAAAGTTCAAGAATAAACATTTAAGTGGAATGATTAGTAGGAATGGACAAAACTTATATATCTTCTTTTTTACAGTATCTGTGAGTCCTGTTAGTATCATTCAAGTGAATGGGAGGGAAACATTTTAATTGCTGAGAAAGTTCCTAAGATTCTCCAAAACTTTCAGAATCCAGTTTAAATTATGCTTTAGGGAATACTATAAGGATTACCTACAGTTTTTTAAGGGTAAATATTCTCTTCTGTTTTTTCATTACATAAATAAAGATGCTTTCCCAGTTGCCATTGCAGAAAAGGATTTTCTGGATTCCCTGGAAAATTTGTCTACCTGAGTTTATACATGAGTTTACCGGGAAGAGGCATTTGTTTGTGGAAGTATTAAAGTAAAATAATTGAACAATTAAGAAGGGAAAATATTTTATCTATTAACCCCTATTGTGTTTTTGTTTTGTTTAAATGCCTGCCTGACAGACTGCTGGAGAAAGAATCTTTTTGTAAGAGACATCTCCTTTCTCTTTCAGCTAACAGTTCTGTATTCATTTGTATTGTGTTTCCAGAAGGAAAAAAGGAAAAAAGGAAAAGGAAAAAAGGAAAAAAGGAAAAAAGGAAAAAAGGAAAAAAGGAAAAAAGGAAAAAAGGAAAAAAGGAAAAAAGGAAAAAAGGAAAAAAGGAAAAAAGGAAAAAAGG
>NW_020799092.1:21195620-21232376 GCF_003259725.1 Athene cunicularia
AAAAGAGAAAAGAGAAAAGAGAAAAGAGAAAAGAGAAAAGAGAAAAGAGAAAAGAGAAAAGAGAAAAAAGAGAAAAGAGAAAAAAGAGAAAAGAGAAAAAAGAGAAAAGAGAAAAGAGAGGAGAAAAGAGAAAGAGAAAAGAGAGGAGAAAAGAGAAAGAGAAAAGAGAAAAAAGAAGAGGAAAAAAAAAGGAAAAAAAGAAAAAAAAAAGAAAACTTTTACCAAACATTTGCAACTATTACTATTTTCTTATTCTCAAAACACATCATCTTAATAATAATATCAACAACAACCACCAACCACAATTTCCCTCTTTTTCCTTAGTACAGGTGCTATTAGCCACCCAGACCATGGAAAACTACTGACTTCTGGAAACAGATTTGTCTCAGGCTTTACCCTACTTTCCCACCTCTATCTGTTATGTGCACAGCGCACACTTAGAGAAGACACCCCAGTTTGTGTGGAGACTATAGTATTAGAGTAACTGCTCTGAAAAGTCAGCGTGTGGCTGCTCTGATGTCTAGGATGTAAGTATGGAAACGTATACTCGCTATGGAAAATGAACAGTGATAGAAGAACACACAGCTATCAGCAGGAACTTGGAAGAAGGGCAGCAGCTTTTATGATTTCATTTCCTTGCCCTATGAAAATGACTAGTGAAAGCAAAGAAGTAAATGAGTTGAATCAGTGCTACAGACTTGCCTCTGCAGGCACAAAGGAACAGCCTGGTCCTTGGGAACGGCTCACTGCAGGCAGCTGGGCAGAGCTCACAGCATGGCCTGGCGTGGTGTTAAAGGAGAACAACCAATGGCTCCGTGGAGCTCCCTGAGACACCTTCGTTCCCCGAGAACAAAACCGGCCAGCTCCTGTGTGCTAAGTGGAAACAGGCTCGGCTGACTGGCTTTTCAATCACGCCAAATCCCAGAGCTGTGACATGCAAGGAACGGAATCAAGGTTACAGATATAAGCGGCAGTAAATCTTTTAACACCCCGGGCAGTTGTTGTTTCCTACTCGCTCGAACTTGCCTCTCAAGCAGGCCTCCACCTGAATTGACCACTTAACAGCACCGCAGGTTTCACGCTTATGCAGCCCTACCTAGAAGCGCTGAATTAGATAGTTGTAATGTGTGGCTCCTTCTCTTTATCTGAGCAGCTGGAAACACAACAGGCTAATGACAGACACAACAGCACTTTAGAAAATGGAGCTGGGGATGGGATGTGGGGGGTGCAGTCATGACTTAGAGGTAATCACTGCTTGCAGGAGAGATGCATGCGCTTCAGCACTGGTCAAGACTGAGTGCCAGCAGTTCATTCACAGACAGTCCACTTCTCCTGGTGCCCAGAGCAAGGAGTTGCCCAGACAGCCAAGAAGCAGCACATATTAACAGCTGTCTGTCCACTCAACAGTCAGGGCTGGATGGGGCTGTTAAGATCCTCATCATCACCTGAAGAATGGAAGATCAGAGAAGTAAACACACTTCCCTCTGGATCACTTACTGCCATACCAAATCAGGAAGGTCAGCATGAACTTTCCTTCTCTGGCTGTCTCAGTAATACATAACAAGGACCAGACCCCACATCCTGCTTGGCAAGCCCTTTCTGGATGGTTCACATTCTAACAGGGAACAACCCTTTGGTGCAATTGTCACTCATAAACTTGACCTTCTTGTCATTTCTGGCAATTCAGTCTGAGCACATAAACCATCTCCCTGCTCCAAATCAGAGTGGAAATAAATGTCAGTAGCTATCAGTTCATTAGTGTGATCTCAGAGCTCTTCCTATAGAAAGGAAAACACGGACTTGCTCAAGCAAGTAGTTAGCCATTTTCTTTCTCATTAGCCTAGGCCTCTTCAAATCGGGTCTGAATTAATCAAGGGGCAAAGTCTATTCAGCTGGCACCACTTTACCTGAGAAGATGCCAGCTGGCTTTACTGCTTCCTCTCAGTGGCTATGCCAACTCAGAACACTTTCTCACGGGCAACTCCTCATCACTACCATTAGTAGATGTGGAACTCACACTGCATTAACTGTAATGCTGCCCTTTCCCAAGGCCACCACAACACCAGGGACTGATTACTGGTCAGCATTTGTAACCATAAACCCCTCCTTCTCAGGTAAACACTCTTTACATACTCCCAAATCTAAGGGTCTTTCAGACTTGGATGACAGCAGCGTAAACTGGAGGTAGAAATCTGACACACAAAATTTAAAGTTATTGTTTCATTATTCTTTAAATAGAATTGCTCCAGATGTCACAGAGATGCAACAATACAAGTGTTTGCACAACGCTTCCTGGGAAATACCTTTTCCTCCCCGGCTTACTACAGTTCAGTGGCTAATCTCACCCTTTTTTAAGGCTATTCAAAGAGGGAATGGATGAGGGAATGGCTGACTCAGAGGTCTTGTGTGATATGTTAAAGGATACCCGTCATACCTTGAGCTTGGCTTGGATCTCTCTAGCTTTCCGCCTTGCCAGGACCTGGATGTGACTAGATACCTGCATGAAAAGACAAAATCCATCTTCATTCCAGGAGTACTTGGTAGCTGCTTGCAGAAGTAAACATACTTTAGGCACCTTGTGCAATAGGGACTTATTTAGGGTTGGGGGAGGGGGGGTGTGATATAGCAATGAAATGCTTTTCTGAACAAAACTTGAGTGTCATGAAATGAGGTGAGGGACCAGCAAAGACAGATCATTTAAGGCCTTTTCCAATTCAAATGTCTTTATTGAGACAGAGACCTCCTCTAAAACTAAAGAACCCATCCTTAAATCTAGGGACTGAGAGTTCTGATCTCCTTGCTCCCCATCTTGGTCTCCTCTTGGAAGAAGGGAAACCCATGGCCACTATATAATGACTCTCAGAACTTCACCATATCTATTGTGGGCTGAAATGCATCAGAATAACTTAGGTTGGAAGGATCTTCTGGCTGTCATCCACCAACCTCCTACCCAAAGCAGGTGTAGGTTGCTCAGTGCTTTGTCCAGCATAGCCTGAATGGTCATTTCCAAATTACAAAGATTCCTTTTATATCCCACATGCCAGACATTTTCAAAATCACCACTGCTGTCCATCTGTCTAGGCTGAGCAAAGAACCTTCACAGAGGACCACTGATATTCACTGAAACGTTCATTAGTAGGCCAAACACATAAAATCACACACCATTTACCAGTAGAAAAATTCGGGTGTCACAATGTGGTTGGGAAACATGAGCACTACAATCCTACTGTAAAATGCCTGAGCTGAATGTTCCAACCATTCTTATTAACCAGCTCAGCACAATAACCTCTTTCCAGCAAAGCCAGAAACGAAGAGCAAGTGAAGAGCAAGGAATTTGTTCTTATAAGCCTTCATCATGTCTAGTGGTTCAAATAAGCTAATGTATACAGGGAAAACGTCACACTTACCTGTTTCCTTGTGCGTGTTTTCCCTGTTCTCAGCTTAATATAGCGGGCAATCAGCTCATTTCGGCCTGGAACAGAGAAATAATGCAAATGCAGGTTTAGAAAGCTATGAACCCAGGAAAAAGGTGCACGGTGGAATTAACTATCTATAAACGTCAGCACTGGAATGACACTGTCACGCTATTGTCTATCTTAGAGAGATACTCACTAGTTCACATGGTAGAGGTCTTAGTTTTAGGAGCAGAACATTGGGCTGCAAATTCTATTTCCCAGCTTGCATCTGTATAGCTTAAAATTACCAATAAAAAGGAGAATCATATGTTTTGATAAATAATTAAATTACCATAGTGGGTAGAAGCTGTAAACATGATCAAGATTGCCAGTACAAAGAATAAAAAGGAAAGTCACTAACACTAAAACATTCAGAAAGGTAAGAAGGAAGATCAAGAAAATAACAGACCAGTCAGCCTCACCCCAATGGTGGTGGTGGAGGTGATGGAATATGTAATCCTGGAAACTGTTTCCAGATACATGAAGGATGAGAAAGTGATTTGAAGTAGTCCACAAAGATTTACAAATGGGAAAACATACTTAACCAACCTGATAGTTTCTACTGGGAGGTGACTGGCTTGGTGGATGAGTACAAAGCTGTATATGTTGTGATTCTAGTAAGACTCTGCCTCCCATAGCATCCTCACAGGCAACCTGACAAAGTATGGGTTAGATAAGCGGGCAAGGAGGTGGACTGAAAAGTGGCTGAATGGATGGGGTCCTGGCTGACAACAAGCTGACAATGAACCCTCATGGAAAAGGCGGCCAAAAGCATCCCAGGCTGCATTAGGAGGATTGCTGCCAACAGGCTAAGGGAGGTGATCCTTCATCTCTACTCAGCAGTAGATGTTGCTGGGGCAACATCTGGAGTACTGTGACCAGTTCAGGACTCCTTGGCACAAGAGAGATGTGGATGTACTGCAGTCAGTCCAGCACAAGGTGTACAAAAGTGATTAAGAGACTGGAGAATCTTTCATATGAGAGAGCTGGGACTGTTCAGCCTGGAGAAGACTCAGAGGGAGTTTTTGTCAATGCATATAAATACCTGACAGGAGGCAATGAGAGGGAGCCAGCCTCCTCCCAATAGTGCCCAGTGATAGGACAAGAAACAACAAGCACAAACTAAAAAAATTAAATGCCATCTGAAAACAATTTAAAAAAAAAAAAAAAAAAAAAAGAGAGAAAGCTCAACTTTTTTACTGCAATGGTGGTCAAAAACTGGCACAGGCTGCCAGAGAGGCTGTAGAGTCTCCATCCTTGGAGACAATTGGACTGGACACAATCCTGGGCAACCTGCTGTAGCTGACACTGCTTGAGCAGTAGCAGCAGACTAGACAATCTGAAGAGATCCCTTCCAACCTAAACATGTCTGTCATTCTGTGAATCTAAGTACAAGAAAATAAACAACAATGGGGAATTATACGGAAACAGCCACAGAGAATTTATCAGTGTGACATGATACAGTGAATTGAAAGTGCTTTCAGGCTCTTGCAGGCATTCAAAAAAAAAAAAAAGGAGCATTCTTCAGAAGAGATCTAGAGAAGGAAACTTAGCTTTGTGGAAGATTATGGGAAGCTCCCACAACATGAAGGATGAAGGTGGGGCACTGGCTGGGAGAGGTGAAGGAATCCTTGTCCGGTTATGGAACAAGCACACATTGCAGGCACTGAAACCAGTTAGGTTTTACACCTTGATTTTTGAGAAATGACACAGTGAGACTATGCCCTTCAGGGCCAAGGGAAATGAAAACAAGTAGTTTTATGTTTGACATGTAAGGAGAGGCCAGTGCGGAGATGCAAAGAAAAGATGGTCATGGTGATAGATGAGGGTAATGGTATTAACAGCTACATGAATGAAATGGCTAACGAAACATGAAGCTACAGGGTCACTGGCACAGAATTTGAAATTGCTTGGAATGAGAGCAGGAAACTGCAGAAGACTTGGGTCCAGCGTTTGAAAATCAGGAAGAGAAGCAGAGAAGACTGAGCTACAAGGAGAAGCAAGCTTAGACCCAAGTCCCAGCTAGCATCACAGAACTGTTTGAGAGTGGATGCCAAGACATGAGGCAGCCTATGCAGGTGCCATACACTGACTCCCATGTATCAAATCTAAGCAGAAACACATTTTATTCTCTTCCTGGAGATGGAGGAATAAAGAGCAGGAACAGAAAAGCAGCAGCTATACATCTGAATTCTAGGCTGGTTCAAGGCAGAAAACATGACAGAAAAAGCAGGCTCTGCAAAATCATATATTTGTGGTGACCACACTAGTAGCGATACAGTACCCTGATAAGAAGTTGGAGTGGGAAGTGCAAGGCTGTGAGATAGCTTATATGGCTGCAAGTGTTTGAGGAATGAAGTAGGAATAAACTGGGAAGCAAAGCCACAGCTCTTGTTAAGTTTGTTTGTAACAAAATTATAAAAGTAGTGTTTTCTACGGACTTTGAAAAAGCAAGCAGTGAAAACAGATGCAGTATTTATTCCAGTAGTTTAATATTCCATTTAAAAAGTTGTCACTTGTTTGTTTGGGTTTTTTTTCAAACCCTTGTTTAATTCAACCCTGAAAAAAAAGAATGCAAGGAGAGACTCTGTGTTAGAGATTGACCACCCAGCCCTTTAAGGAAGGGCTGGCAAAGCTTCTAATTCCATCCGTTTCTGTAACAGAAGAATGTAAATGTCCATGACTGCATTTAGGCTGTGTCCATGAAACATAACCAAAGCACACATAGGGATGGGAAAGCATTTTACATTTACAGATCTCAAGCTTTTCCTAATGGTGTCATTACAGAAGCTCTCCTTATTCCCCTGAGAGAAGAATCAGGTCTGTAGCTGAGAAATTAAACAGCTCCAGCTCCTCTATACACAAATTAGAAACTATTTCTGTGCCAGAAACACAATGCCCAGCATGTGGCCGCTGACCTCTTTGGTTCCCACAGTTTCAGCATTAGCACGGTGACATGCCCAGGAGAGTTGGATGTGAACAGATGCTGTTATGTTACCTTCCACCTGGCTGCTTTTCCAACCAATGTAACCATTTTACAAAGCCGAGACCAATTACCAGCAACACACACCCACAGCACCTTTTTCTAGTGCCAAGAATAATATTTATGGCTTTTCAAAGCCTCCATCTGTTGGACATGGATCTAAGTTGAAAGGTAAGAAACAACTGAAGTGATTTTTCTCACACAGATGCCAGCATATATGAAATTTCAGAAGGACAGTTTGACACATGTCAGAAGTGGGAAATGGGCAGAACAAAACAAGGTGGTCAAATCCCATTATTTATAAAGAAACAAGAAGGAAAATTTATATATACCAAGAGAAGCCTCTGAGGGGCAAGGGGAACGAGTTAATGGAAGAGAGAAGAAAAACTAGCCTTGATAAGTAGTGGATGTGGAGAATTTCAGGCAAACTTTTAAAGGGTACATACTGGGCTATAGTAACAATCTGAACATGTGGAAACTCTCCAGACACTGGCTCAAATATGGGTCATCCCTGCAAAACTATGGATTCTCAGCTAGATATAATAAATAAAATATTATGGAGCAAGTTTAGCTTTTTTGTGTTTCCATGAAAGTCAAGGAACTATACAGACTGAGCAATCTGACAGAGCACCATTCTGCTTCAGCAGTAGAGGGCTGCAGGGATAATCTGTGTGAGAGGATGCCATGAACAGCCCTGTGCCGGTCACAGTTGATTCCAGCCATCTCCAAAATGGATGAAAACAACCACCACTCAAAACCTCAGCCAGTCAGAGGAGCACAAGCTACCTTTGCTCAAGCATTTTGGAAAGGGCAATTGGCATTAGGGGCAGGAAACACACAAAAGGAACTGCAAAAAGGAGACATGAGGATGCACAGAAGGAGAAATGTGCGATATGTAAAAAGACACATTTGGAGAAAAGGAAGGAGAAAAGGAGACGTGGTGGGGCACATTGTTGGGAACATGGCTGGAAAAGTACTCTTGGAAAGGGGTGCTCCAAGTACACTTCGGGGCAACTGCAGCCCATGGAGGACCCATGTCAGAGCAGGGATAACACTGAAAGGCCTGCAGCCCATCAAGAACCCATGTAGGAACAGAGGAGCATCAAGAAGAAAGGAGTACCAGAGGAAAAAACCCTCTGGTTTCTTCTGCAAGGATTGGCAGAAAGAAACCTTTACACAGTGACTCCAACCGCCTGCACCACCCAGCACCTCATCAAAGAATTAGGAGGTCCTAAGGGAAGCTGAGACTAGGAAGTGGGGAGGAGAGGCAATAAGCTGTATTTAATGCTGGGAAAGTGGGAGGTGTTTCCCTAAGTGTGTGTTTAGCTGTTTGACAACATCAGCAAAAATTGCAAAGCTCTCTCAGGCCATGTACTTGGGTAGGGAAGACAAGAGGGAAGGGAAATTCTTGTGTAAATTGCACATTTTAGAACCTGCTATGGAAATTCTCTAGAGAGAGCATTCAAATGTGGATCCTCAAATTTTCCAGTTTTAAAAATTCACTTCCCACTTGCCATCACCTCTCATACAGTCTTCTTCCAGAAGTGTGTCCCCACAAAGCCAGGGAAAAAACAGACAGGTGACAGGGCATATTAAGCTAATAAAGATACTGGTAGCAAAAAACGCCAGATCACTCTACAAAGACATTAGCATCACAGGGATTACTAAATATAGAACTATGCAAATTGCCAAGCCCGGGAAACTGCAGCAAGAAGGTATTAAATTACCATGAATCAAAACTCCAAGTCCTAAATGTCTTTTGTTTTTTTCTTATCAGAAGTTAGATGTAAGCAGGTATGATGCAGCTGGAAGCCTGTAGGTTCGCAGCCTCTGGAAAGCACTTTCTTTGTTTCACAACCCTGGCTGCAGTGTCAGCAAAGACTAGCCCTCCTCCCTTGGCTGGAACAGGCAGAGCTGTCATAAACTGTCAGATGGTTCATTTTTTAGAGCCATGTAAAGTGTCCCTCAGTGATCTGATCATATGTTGTGTTCTTAGAATAACTCCCACTGAGGCCTGCCATGGTCACCAGAACCTGCCAACAGTTGTGCCTCCTCTGTTGAAACCGCGCATTGGGTTTCATGAACCTCTAGCCAACATACCAACTGCAGCGCAGCACCCAAAAGCTCTTTATCCTCCCCAGTAGCCTTCCCCCTGGAAGTGTGGCATGAAAAAAGGAGCAGAGATACTCTTTCAAGTTCTTCACCTCTCACTCCTAACAGGTACACTTCCAAAGGCATCAATTTAGCTCCCACTTCATCTTACAATAAATTGCAAAATTTTGCATTCAGTAGTTATCCAGGAAGGTGTGGATAAGAGAAATGAATAAAGAGGCTTTTTGATTCTCCATTCTCCACCTACGTGCCTTTCAATGTAAGAGGAAAGAAGTGTCTGCCTGTAAGGAAGAGGAAAAAAAATCAAGGGAATTCCCACAGTCATAAAAAGCATTTCCCAGTCCTACCTCAAAGCTTTGTGCTGGCTTTCTGCTAGCATTGGTGTATTACTGCCTGTACAACAAACAGGCAGATAAAGCATCTCTTCAAGCCTTATACTTTCTCGCACACCTGTTGCCAAAGAACTTAGAACCACCAAAAGCCTCTCTTCTGTGATGGATGAAAGCAAAGAACTCAGTGATTTCTGCAAAATGCAGTTTCCCATGGGAAACTGCATGAAAATATCCCCTTTCTTTGGTAGCAATACCTTTTCTGTACCCAAAGCAAACCTATGCACCTACCTGTGAAGTGCAGCAAAGATAAGAAAACTACAGAAGTAACTATCCAGCTGTATCCAGTGAAAGGTTAATCAGAGCAAGGTCAAGGAAGCCATCTCGACTATCATTTCAATCAATTTGTGTCACTTAATGATAGCTCCTGGGACATGGCTTTCTCCCGAACTTGCTAAGCATTTAGCTTTAATGGTTTATTACAATCAACATAAACATAATGAACTGTGTGCATCAGACAGCATGACAAATAAATTGAGACACAAGAGGGAATTTAAGGACACCTCACCTGTCCACCAAATGTCAATGTTTCTCTATGCCTATGAAGCAAAACTAACTGCCAAGCAAGTCTTACCAGAATGACACTTGAGGCAAAAGCAGCAATGCTATCTTTATTAGACTTTCCCTTTATCACAAGCCATCTTTTTTCACCAAAACCTTGGTGAGAAGATTGTGCTAGCTTCCCAACTTCCCAGCCCAGCTTTTGCAAGGCAAGAGAAAATGCAGTACATGACCATTCCTTCTCTGGCCTGGGTTCCCTTCATCCCTTCCTATCTTCCTTGACTTCTGGCGATCATCAATGTTGCATCTTTCTTGATTACTTAGCATTCTTACTTTCAACCTTAAAATCTCCTTTTCAGGAAACTTGTTTATGAAGTTTAGACTTTGGCCTCTATCTCTCCTATAAGTCCTTCTCCCCCCCTTTCTGAGCTTTGTCTTGGTATACAAATTATATAAGTACAGTGATGATGTTTAGCACCCAAACTCTTTTAAAGGCTCAATCCTTCCCTCTTCCCTCTCTGTTTCAGCTCCTACTTTCACTGTTAATTCCACTACCAGAGCTGAGGCGGTCCCCAAAAATCAATTAAAAAATCTGCAATAACCATCTCCCTATTCATTCCACCCCTTCTTGGGAACCTCCACCCTCATTCCCCCACCATCAATCTCTAAGCTTTGTTGTTTGCTCTTCACTGGTCTTCAGTTTTTGTTGTTATCTAAAAACTAAACATACTGAACAAATAATGCAGCATGGTGTCTTGTTTTTACCATTTATCTGGACCACAACTGTGGCAAATTCCTGTGGGAAGTATCTCCGACAGCAGTGGACAATCACAAGAGCAGCATGTTCATTGTTAATTAGGAGCTGGAGACAACACTTTAAATGATATATTAATAACAATGAAGTTCACTCTGATCAAGCCCCTTCCAAAGCTTTTTTTTTTGAACAACCTGTATTTTTATTCCTAACTTCTACACTGAATCCAGAAAACTGTATTCAGAAGGCAATGAAATAACTTAATACTCCACTGTGACCACCATACTGGGATCATTTCCCATGAAAGAGACCACAGAAAACCATAATGCATTTTACTGGCTGTCCTATGAAGACATCTCTTTCCCACTAATGCAGATCTTCAGTGCTTAATAGTCAGGTTCAAGTTCCCATAGCAGTTACACATACCAGAGAGTTTCATATTCAGCTGTAAGGTTTCCTCACTCTGATCATTTATCCCATGCTTGAATTTGCTCAGTATTAACCTTGCACAAGAAGATTCACTGAGCTCATGCAGTCCCTACAATAAGGGGACTCTGAGATGAAGACTCAAAGAAAGCTAAGTCAGTACTTCTGAAAAAAATCAATCAGATCCCTGAAAGCACAATACTGAAGTGGTTAGCACCACCACATCGTCAGGTCTTCCTCGACATACCCGTTTTCATCATTTGACTGTGCAAGTGCTGAGCTCCTTCCTCTCCTGAGATGACAAAAGTTGAAGCTTCATTCGCTGGGCAGGATGTGCCCATCAAGCACCTCATGTGGGGAAACAGCAGTCAGGTGATCGATCTGTCTGAGGTCATAAAACTCAGTTGTCTCATTTACTAACTGGTCTAAACACCAAACCCCTGTCTTGCAAAAAAGGCCTTTTGCTGAGAAGGTTAGTGTTTACTCCTCTCCTTTTCCACTGTATAACCTAAATTCATAGCTAGAAACACCAGAAGTTCTATCCCCATTTAGGAACTGCTGGTTTTTGATGGCCAGTTTAAGACACTTCACACAAGGTACATGACTGAGGAGGGATAGTTACAGAACCTCCACGTTTTGGGAAGCTTCTTACTGGTTCCAAAGAAAGAATGAATATAAATTAAGTCAGTCACCGTGGGTGTAGTTATAAGCAACAAACTCTTCATCAGCAAAGCATCCTGTAGAAGTTCTCCTCTCCTCAGCTGGTCATTCCTCCTCCAGCAATGTTCAATCAACTCCTATATGCAACTGTACTAATTAAATTGCTGGAAGAAGTGGAGAGGGGGGAAGGACTGACACACACCACTAATTACCAAAAATTAAGAAATAAGCCCCCCCTCCCCCCTTTGGATTTTGTTGTTGGCTTTCTTTTGTTTTTCCCCAATCAGCCTATTTTAAATTGGATTGGTGAACTAGTCCCACTTTGTGGCCACATTAATCACAGCACTGGCACAGCAGAGAGAACAGAGAAAGAATAAGGGCAGAACTTCTTAAACCAGTTTTGCCACCAGAGAAACTGTAGCCTGGAACTGTACTCCACCTAACCCTCACACACATACAAGACTGGTAAGAAGAAAATGGGCAAGGCTTTTCCTGTGCTTGCATCATTTGTCTAAAGGCTAGACAGAGTTAAAATGCCTCCTAATTACTGCCCCAAAGGCATGTAGAGTTATTCCTTGTAAAGATGAGCTTCTACTAAGGTACAGCAACGTAGGCATGCAGCAATCCCTCCTCATCAGCCTAATGGGAAGCTCCAGGCTACACAGCTCTTCACTACCCCTCAGCATTTAATACAGTTTTTCAGTGCATAAATTGAATGTCCTTATCAGCTGTGTTTTCCCACATTATCACCTCAGGCCATAGAAATGTAAAATAATCCATCCAACAAGTACTCCTCCATACTGGAACTAAGGGCTGCAACAGGAACAGAGCTGGGACTTGTCCTGGTGCTTCCCAGAGTAAGAGTGATAAGAATCTTACAGAAATTGTTTAGATTCACAGTTTGGCTGGGAAATCCCACAATCACATCAAAGCAGCTGCACAGAGTAATATGAGTCCATCACATGCCAGAGTGTATCAGGCAACACCTGAAACAGCCAGCAACAATCCTACACAGAAAGGCATGGCAAACTAACAGCTTTCAGTCTCAGGACACCTGAGAATGACAACGTCATACAGACACAAACATACTTTATTCACTAAGGCCCAGGTTCAGAAAAACGTGACATTGAGGGTAGCGCTGAAACTAATGCCTAACTGTAACAACATCCTCCAGTTCCCATGAGTCCAAGTTCTACATTACAGACTCAGACATCTGCTAAATTCTTCCGTAGGTCAATAAACATCTTGTCTGCTTGTTTCAGTAACTTCCAGGGTATCTGAAAGTAACTCTCAATAGCACTTCAGTGATACTGCCTCAAAGGACAGCAAAAACTTCAGCACCTCTCCTCCTCATTTTGAGGTCAGCTGCCTCTGCTGGCACCAGCATTACACTGTTTCATGCAGATTTCTGCCCCAATGCTCATTTGGTACATGCGCCCAGATGACAGGTTGATCAAATACTCGAAGCTTCAGCTACCACAGAAATCAGAGCTAAAAGAGGTCTGTGAGATCCATGCAACCACTTGCTGCATGTCCAGCACAGAACCATGCAGTTCTCAAGGCATCTGGCCTGGTCTGGCTTAGTCCTGTGAGGAGCTGTGACTGCTTCACTTAACACATAAGACCACACCAGCACCCAGTCCTGACTGAAATTATTCAGCAGCTTCAAGGAAAGCAAAACAGTCCAGAGACTCTTCTTTCATTATATGAATAAATGAATACTGATTTTGTAAGTGGAATGGCTTCACCCATCTTCAGTTTTTGCCACCATAATTTAGAGTGCAGTCATTGTCCATGATTTAAACCATCCCGTCATAATTTCAGCTTAAACAAACAGCTACCTCCTGCTGAAAAAGTGGTTGCCTTTTTCTCCTAACTCCCTCTTACCAGATTATTCCACAGGCCAGTTCAGCTCTAACATGGCAGAAATTTGTCCAGTTCATTTTGCCAGATTAGTTTGCTATCACTTTGGCAAGCTAAAATGGATCAGCAAGGAGTCTGCTGGAAACTGAAGTTAGCCTAAAAAGTGGGAGCACAAAATTGAGAACAGAGCAGTGGAGCAAGGAAACAGGAGCAGCAACTCCCTCTTTCCTTCTGCAATGAACTGTTAGGCCATCTCACTGTTTCTGAAGGAAACACACTCTTGGTCTCAACAGTTTCACACCATCCCAGCATTAGCAAAAATAGTTGTCAAAGATGTCATATTCTGCAACAGGTGAAAAGAGAATGTGGACAGAAAAGCCTAGCAGAAACACAGGCATCATAAGCGTGCAGCTACCCAGGAAATGGTCTGGATAATAGCTGAAATCTGTCAAGCTCGTAAAATTTCCTTAGAGTGGCTTGTGATATCCCCCCCCCCCTCTCTTTCTGCTCCTAACACTGGAGCAATTCAGTTCTACATTCTTTAAACACCTGTTCCCTGACTGAGTTTACAGCGCAAGTCTGATAGATAGCTGGGCATCCATGATTCAGGCTGTGACAGGAGAGCAGGAACAAGAGGGTGACAAAATTATTTAAGCTGCAGGGATACCTAAAAATGCATGAGGAAATCTGCAAGTATCTAGGTGCTTCAACTATCTTCTAGATGAAAGCTGCTGCATCTAGAATTGCCAAATCACTTTCCTCAAATCTTAGCCATAAAGGGTCGGACTAGACCTGAACAGCTTAAGTAGAGCTGGCTTTGCCTCCAGGCACCAGATGAGATGACCTCTGAAGGTCTGTCCCAGCACCATTTTCTATGATTCTACAACTAAAGATGATGATGCAGTGTTCATATGCAGGAATGCTCAAACCCCCCCCCAGTCAAGGTTGAAGGCAACATTGTGCTAAATACCACACATGCACATGTGTTCCCCTGTAATATGGTCACGCTTTGAAATAGGCCTATGTCTACAGCACTTGTAGTCAACAATTTGGGTCATTCCTATTGGGTTATCTCATCAAGCACTGGTTACACTCCTGGCACTCTACTCCTCAGACTCCAAACTAAGCCGCTGAAGAGAGATTTGCAATTACTGTACTGAGAGTGATTCTAAAGGCATTTTACATGAAAAATTTTCAATGAGAACAGTGTAATTCCCTGTTCAAGAAGCTAGACAGAGCAAGACCATGCCTGTGTATGCACATGCAGCGAGCCTCAGAGAATTTGAAGGAGTACCCAGAAGATGGGTCACAAGTTCAAGGTGACCGCAATGAAGAACAGCTGCTGGCTGTGCACCCTTCAGCAGCAGGTGTACCCAGGCCCCAGAGGTTTAAGTCAGCTCTGCCAGTGACCAACAGACTTACAAGACCATCTGTCTGGGCACAAACTGCACACAGCCTTCCCAGTTTTGCTGCCCAGATCTTCACCATACACAGACAATGCAGGGCTTGTTATGGATTAGCTAATGAGCAACTGTTTAAACCAATAGACAGTTATAGTTCTCCGGTGCTTATTATCTCGATCCTACATGAATGAGAATACTGCCTTTTCTTCTAGCTGTAATATTGCTTTTTTTCTGATCAAGCAGCTTTCCTTCACTTTGGGGCAGCCCTTAAGGCAGTAGAACACGGAAAGGTTATGTTGTATTGTACCAGTTTTGCTTAACAGATGTATAGGGATACTTTATTAAAGTTTTGTTAAATTATATTTCATACATGCCCTCCAGCAATAAGGTGAGACTTTAAAAGAGATTTCATGTGATAGGTTTTGCTTACTTGCACTGTAGAAGTAAGAAAGCTGCTTTTCTCCTATGCCAGGTCTCCACACATTTTGCATATTGACACTTATCACCTCCCTCTACGTACGTGCACCCCCTTGCTTGAGAAACGCTATCACCCCTCTCTACCCAGTGACTACTCAACAGAAGACAATTTCTGAGAAAGCACCCCTAGTATTTATCTTGAAGTTTGCTCTTGCTGTTGCAGACCTGAGGAAGAGCCTCTGTGTCCATCAGTCTAATAAACTTATTCATGTCATAAAACCACAGACAGTATAAATCAAAATACTAACAATTTGGAAAAAAACTGCAGATATTTACAGGGGAAAGCCATATTGTCACCACCTAATGCCCACTGTTCTCTTTTTCCTGTGTAAAATCATAGTACATCTAATCTAGAATCCACCTCTCATTCATACAACACACACACATACACGCGTGCCATTCCTTGGGACAAGTTTTGCAGACACATTCCTTATAGTTTTGTCTGATACAATTTTTAAAGCCCCCAACAACAGCATTTCAATTCTAACTCCTCACAGAAGAGAGATCCCTCAGCACTGAGCACTCTGCTGTCACAAAGCTTCTGCTGATATCCATCCTATATTCCTTCTTTCTCTCCCATTAATCCTAGTCATGCTCACATGTTCCACATAAAATCCCTCTCCCTCCTAAATGTTAACACCCTTCAAATATTTTTAGACTGTTATTATGTGTCCCCCCACCCTCCACCTTTCAGTCAGCGCTTAGCCAAGCTATGTATATTTAGCTACTTTAATCTTTCCTCCTAAATCAGTCCCTTCAACTCCCAGAGCTCAATGTTAAGTCTGGTATGCTTGTTGCTCTTCTCAGAACTCACGCCATGTTTTTGAGATCTTTCTGGTAATGTATTCACAAAAAAGTGTCCAGAAGAGAGCTTTACATGCACTTGTATTAAAGAAAAAAGAAACCCAAGCCAGTGGACATTATTAATTTTAATTTTCCATGTCTGATATTGTTCCCAGGTTTCGAATTCAATCTGAAATTTCAAATACAAATAAATGGGTTTTATATTTAAGAACAGATTAGCAACTATAAATTTTAGGAACCAATTGTGAAAGAATGCTGTAGTTTTAAAAATGTAGAAAACCACTATGGCTCCATTACTAAACTTCTTAGAAAACAACTGAAAATGTGTAGTTATCCATAATGACAGCAGAAGCAAAATAATGACTTTGCAACAAGGGAAAAGGCCATCAAGTGGAGTTGAAATAGTCTCTCGGGTACAAGGCAGATGAATGGATAAGCTATAAAGCATAAAGCTGACTTATTTAACCAGATATCAGTTAAGCTGGCTGTGTTATTTACAATCCAAAAAAATCAGAACAAGTGCCTTGCTGATAATATCCCACTACAGATAAACTCTATCATGGTTTGAAATGTAGAAATTAAGAAGTCAGAGGAAGAGCCAAAAGGGTCATGCGATGTTGCTAATGAAGGAAGTTATCTGAACACAATGAAAGCTCATGGCTGCAGACATACACAGTGAGAAAAACCTAATCCTACTCAACATGCTTGGTTTTAAGCCTGAAAGATAAATGTGGGACTACAAAGCCGCTAAAAATCAAATGAGGCAGCAAAAAGTATGTAACCTTTGTTTAAACAACAGAATAACACCCCACCCCCCCAAAAAAATAGTCACAATAATTTGCTAACATGTAATACACAAAAATTCCCTACTATCATATTTCTGTTCAGTACTAAGCATGTTAAGGAAGGATGCCACAGCCAGTACTATTAACTACCTACAACAGCAAGCAGTTTCCTGGTGGATTGGCATTTAGGAAGTGGTTAATTCCTCAATATTCAGGAAATTCTTAGAAGAATATTTCTTTTTATGTTTGCATGAAAAAACCACCAGTTAAACTGGCATACAGTTTAACAAGAAGAACCCTAAACTTGGCATACAAAGGAGACAGAAGGAAAAACCTGACAAACTTCAGCAGCAATTGAACCTGCTGAAAATGTCTCCAGAAATCTGGCTTCATCTAGTCAACAAGGAACTAGGACGAAACAAAACCTTGTTACTGAGCAGCTCCAAAAATGTCACACCTACCGCTGGGAAAAGAGGAGGGAAAAGCCTGCATCCTGACCAATTGTCCACACACCTAAGTTTTGTCCGTCTTCTAGTGTTTAAAATGGGAGATTCAATTTTGTTACCAAAACTGTGGGATAAAAGGGCTGTTCTAAGGTTCAATAGGTCACAATAATGTAAGGGACAGGAACTGCAGAAGAATCTCTCAAAGAATATCACAACTGAAATCCAAATTTTGCAATTACCTGGGCCAGTCATTTCTGTGTACACTGAGCACATTGTCAGCATGTTCCAATTCCTTTGACTGAAACATCATCAGGTGAGATTCTAAATTAGATATAGAAAAAAGCATTTGAAGACTGACACTTTGAAAGTTTTCATATTTATAATAGCTGCCACTCTTTTTCCTCCCTTCAAGTGTTTATCACAGAACCACAGAATGGTTTGGTTTGGAAGGGACCTGAAAGACCATCTAGTCCCAAACCCTGCCATGGGCAGGGACACCTTCCACTAGCCCAGGTTGCCCAAAGCCCCGTCCAACCTGGCCTTGAACACTGCCAGGGAGGGGGCAGCCACAGCTGCTCTGGTTCTGGTATCTCACCACCCTCATAGTAAAAAATTCCTTCTTTATATCTAATCTAAATCTACCCTCTTTCAGTTCAAAACCGTTACCCCTTGTCCTATCCTTACACTCCTTGATAAGAGTCCCTCCCCAGCTTTTCCTGTAGCCCCTTTAAGTACTGGAGGGCCGCTATAAAGTCTCTCCTGAGGCTTCTCTTCTCCAGGCTGAACAACCCCAACTCTCTCAGCCTGTCCTCCATAAGAGAGGTGCTCCAGCTCCCCAGTCATGTTCATGGCCTCCTCTAGACCCGCTTGAGCAGGTCCGTGTCCTTATGTTGGGAGGCCCCAGAGCTGGACACAGCACTGCAGGTGGGGTCTCATGAGAGTGGAGTGGAGGGGGAGAATCCCCTCCCTCGACCTGCTGGCTACATTTCTCTTGATGCAGCCCAGGACACAGTTGGCTTTCTGGGCTGCGAGTGCACACTGCTGGGTCACAGTCAGTTTTCCATCCACTGCTACACCCAAGTCCTTTTCTTCAGGGCTGCTCTCAATCCACTCATCACCCAGCCTGTATTTGTGCTTGGGATTCCCTCAACCATGTTCAGGACCCTGAACTTGGCCTTGCTGAACTTCTCGAGGTTTGCACAGGCCCAGCCTGTCCAGGTCCCTCTGGATGGCACATCCCTTCCCTCCAGTGTGTCAACAACACCACACAGCTTGGTGTCATTGGCAAATTTGCTGAGGGTGCACTCAATCCCATTGTCCATGTTGCCAACAAAGATATTAAACATTACTGGTGCCAACACCGACCCCTGAGGAACACCACTCCTCACTGCTCTCCGCTTGGACATGGAGCCATTGATTACAACTCTTTGAGTGCGACCGTCCAGTCAGATCCTTATCCACCAAGGGCTCCATCCATCAAATCCATGTGTCTCCAATTTAGAGACAAAGATGTTGTGTGGGAAAGTGACAAAAGCTTTGCATGAGTTGCACTACCCTTATCCACCAACACTATAACCCCATTGTAGAAAGCCACCAAATTAGTCAGTCATGACTTGCTCTTAGTGAAGTTGGCTGTCACCAATCACCTCCTTGTTTTCCACGTGCCCTAACATATTTTCCAGGAGGATCTGCTCCATGTTCTTGCCAAGCACAGAGGTGAGACTGACTGGCCTATAGTTCCCTGGATCATCTTTTTTAACCCTTTTAAAAAAAAAGAGTTATTTTACCCCTTTTCCAATCATTATGAACTTTGCTGGACTGCCACAACTTCTCAAATATGATGGATAGTGGCTTAGTTACTTCGTCAGCCATTCCCCCAGGACCCGCAGCTGCATGTCATCAGGTCCCATGGACTTGTGCACCTTCGGGTTCCTTAGATAGTCTCCAACCTGATCTCCTACAGTGGGTGATTCTTCATTCTCCCGGTCCCCACCTTTGCCTTATGCATCTTGGGCAGTGTGGCTGGAGCCACTGTGAGTGAAAACTGAGGCAAAAAAGTCGTTGAGAACCTCACCCATCTCCATATCCCGGGCAACCAAGTCTCCCTTTTCCTCCCAGAGGAAGGCCCGCATATTCCCTAGTTTATGAACCGGGACAGGTAGTGCATGTTTTGTGCTTCTTTGGGTTTATTTGTTTGCTTTTCAGTTTTACTGACTTTCTGATGTTGGGGAAATCATTAACTGATAACATATCCCTTTGAGATGAAAGCAACATCCTGCAAATGTACATAGTTACTTCAGAACAGGGGTGGGAGGCACCACCTGTGACATGGTAGTTTTCAACATCAGACTGACCTTTTATGCCAGCTTAATTCATATTGCCTGCTCAAGTCTATGCGCTTCACTGTCTGCTCCAGGTTTTAACTAGTCATGTGGTTAACCATCCTTCTATCCCTCTGAGCTTTGGACATCTTTAAGTATTTCCTATCAGCCATATCTGGGCTATTACTCACAAACAAATGGGCACCAGTCTGGGAGGTAGATGACTGCCCCCAGGCTTTCTGCCCCACCCTGCTCAGCACTGAAAGGGCTGAGCTGTTTGTAAACCAGCTGCATCCTACCTACAGAACATCAATCTCACAGCCACCAATTCTAGCTCCTCTTACAAAAAGGTGCTCCAAGCCAGATGTTTGTGCAGAGGATGGGAACACTGGACAACTAAGGCAGCTCATTTCTTACAAGCTCTTACTTATAAATTGAGGCTCCAGTGGTGTTTTGTCAAAATAAGCCTCACTTTGCTAGTTATTATTATTATCTGTCCTCAGTAGCGCTGGGAGACCTGTTCTGTTTAGAATCTCCATGCAAATCACACAAAGGTGCTAAGCTTTTTCCCTCTCCTTTCTCTAGACCAGTACTGAAGATGCAGGAGATACTGACTCTAGCACTGAATTCTGTGACTGCTTATTAGGTACAAATGCTACAGATATTATTTCTCCCACGGAAAAACATAATCAGAAAATGTGAGATAGAATTGTAACACTGTACCCCCATAATATTCTAGCAGGAAAGACTTACAAAATTATCCAGCAGGACCTTAGTGAAGGCACCAGATCAGTAAGTTAATGGTGTCCTGGACTCGCTGCTTCTAATGTCAACACAATGATTAGGAGAAAAGATAGCATCCCATATCAGACAAGACAGCTTTTCGTGCCTTAAGCAGGTGGTGAGCTGAGACTGCTGGAAAGGACAGTGAGGGCTTGCACCCAAAGCAGTGCTGTGGTATGAGCTTATTCTGTCAGAATGCTGCCTCCAGTAAGGGAACATGTCTAGGAGGAAAAAGATAATGAAAGAAAAGAAGGCAGCAAAGGCATCAAGACACAGATCATCAATGTACAAAGAGCTTGGCTGACTTTTGGGTGAAGTAGGAATCGTGTTCACTCGACAATCAACAGTGCCATCTAAAGAGCCATAACCTCTGAAAAGGGCTAGGGAACATGAGCATGAGTCCTCTGTATGGGCTGAAACACTCCTTTCTGCGCAACTTTAAATGTATTCAAACAAAGCAGTGCAAGTTCATGTTGGCTTGGTGCACTTTGGCTTAGTCAACATGTTTGCTGGCAAAAGCTACTAACTCTAAACTCATAACTGGTTGCCTCACAACAGGTGAGAAGTATATAAATTGGACATAGAAGAGCCCCCAGGACCTGGAACATTGTGCTCAAAAGAGTAGTACCACACGAGCCACTCCTCAGTGGGAACAATGAAATGGTTCCACTTTTGTCAAGGCAAAGGGGCATCTACAGTTGTCTCTAACACCTCGCCCCTTGGTTCAATGAGCTCCGTGCAAGTCGGTCACGGGACAGCTGAACAACCGTCCCTCAGAGGCAGGGCCAGCTCCACATAGAGCTTGTCCTGTTCCGTGAGCTGGCTCCTAAGCGGTGAAGATGAAATCAGGGACTATATTTATTCTCCCTGCCAGGTCATATCTTTCTATAGATCCCAGGCTGTGCCCTGCTTCCTTGGCATGGATCCTGGGGACTAGTAAGCAAAGGAGGGCATAAATCAGTGCCTCGGGTTCTGTCAGGAGCACACTGAACCAAATATTCATGCTGGGAACAGGTGCACTGAAGGCAAGCAGGGACACTGTCCCGTTTGGAGTAGTGGGGGAGGGCTTGCAGGAAAGCTGTTCATTTCTCCCAGAGCCTAGTCTAAACTTTCCACCCTGCAAGGGGATTATTTACCTTCTTCAGCTCACCAGTGCAGTTAGCTAGAGACTTTCCACTTAACACCAGTCCATGCTAGGTCAGGCCCCAGCTAAGACTCATTGGTTTCTGTAGTCCATTCTACTTCACTTTTGCTCTCACTCTTACTTCTTCTCACATATTCACTCCAAAGCTGAACAATTTCAGGGACTGTGGAGAATGATTAGTAAATGAAGACAGTTTTAAAACACAACTGTAATTTTTCACCAATAATTTTGAAAGTCACCTGTCATCAAAACTAGTGCAGACTTAGAGCAGCAAGGACCATGTCACTAATCTATGCTTAATAAGCATGGGGTGGATTTTCAAGTAATATTTTAGTTTGAATAACACTTTTATGCAAGCATTGCTTCTGAAATAAGCAGTCCTACCCTCACCTCAGCCATGGCTGTTCATTCCCGCTCATCATCCCTTTTCTAAGTACCAACACAAACAGCTGGGCAGTGAAGAAAATCAAGGGGCATATGAGAACTGAAGTTAACTTTTTCCCCCTTTCTGGCTGTGTTAGTTTTAAGCTGGATCAGTTCCATGGTTGGGTTCCACAGCACAATCACAAAAATGTCTGTGCCAGCATACAGCAGGAATTGATGTCTACATAGGAATACTGACACTTGCTGAGCCTCAGGGTGATCAGTCTTACTCAATATATATTGCTCTGTACAGGTACAATGATGTATGCACCCAGTAAAATCACCCTTTGTAGATAAGGCCCCACCCATGCCCCCATACTGAGAGGAATCTATTCCCTAGTTCATGGAACAATGGGCCCGATGGGTGGACAGAAACCTGAAGAATGACTTGTGAAGTGCTTCATGTGAAGCTTCAGGGCATGGTGGTCCCACGATGGGCACTGCAAAGACACACCGATTCCAATGTAAATTTAAAAAGGCAAGCATTTGACTGGGTAGGAAGAGGACTGCCTTCCATAAGGTGAGGAAACAGTTTTAACACCTTGGGACTTTTAACTAAATATCGCGCACTCTCAGCCTTTGCTTTGCTTTCCAGTCACAGAAGTGCCAGGTGGCTTCTTCCAATACTGAGCTAGAGAACTGAGACCAGACCAGCTTTATTGTGGACAAAATCAAGAGGGAAATTCTAGCTGTGCAATAGGTCAAAAATCCAATTCAAAATCATGTCTACCACCGAAAAAGTTGACACCTACTGCAGCTGCAAGCCATTACTTCTCTGCATTCAGGGCTGGGTATCTAGCTAGCTAGCTGAGAAGAACCTGTGGATGAAAGACATTCATGCCAGGGCTATAAGAAGGCAAAGTACAATGAAAGGGAGCAGCCAGAGAGGTCTTATTTCTGCCCTTCTTAAGATCTGAAAAGCATAGTTAGTTAACAATAACTGTTAGTTAACAGTTGTTTGCGCACCACCAGCAGAGCCATTCAGGAGTTCAGGGACTGAACTTCTACCCTTTAGCACCAGAGTCACAGAGCTTTACCTGTTAGGATAACAAGAATGTTGGAGACAGCAACGATAGATGCCATAAAAGATAGACTTAGTCACACTATGAAGCCGTTATATGATATTGATCCAAAGATTATCTCAGTAGCATGCCCAACTCTGGGATCTACCTTATCGATGCTCTCTGGAAAAACCCATCTATAATTCTTTCTGACTTGTGTTAAAACGATCTTCATTGATTTTCCTAAATACAACTTGAAGTGACCAACTACATCAACTTGGGAATGCCCAAGAGACTGGAGTTCATTCAGAACATCATTTGGTACAAGCCAAGTGGCCTGCACAGGGCAGAACAGGCTGCCTGGAGTGTTGTGTGTGCCCTTTCTTTCTCCTTACCATACATCTTGCCTTCGTCTGACAAGATAATCTTCCGCCGTCCACATGGTGGGTAGATGGCTAGCGCTTCCTGGAAGCTCTGCTCAATGTCCGGACTCCACACACCCTCAGCGTCATTGTCAATGGGTTTGTCCAAGGCCTCGCTGCCCCCTGAGTCGTTGCTCCCCTCAGGGGAGGTGGGAGAACTCCACTCGTTGGAGGTAATGGTGCCAGCTAGAAACTCCAAGGTGCCACGTGGAGAAGCAGACTCAGAACCTGTGATGACAAACACATCCCATCTGTCAGTTAGAAATCCTCCTCTCTAGGAAAATGAGGAGATACTACAGGAAGAAATAAAAAAGTTGAAAAACCTCAGCGAGGAGGGTTTTTACTTTAAGTTTACCTTAGATGGTAACTCAACCACGTGCTTGATTTCTATTTATGTTGAGATTAAAACCTTTTCTAAACATCCTCCTGATAAAACAGCCTGCTCCCATAGCTCTTTGGCTCATTAGCTCTCTATCACTTCCCAGTTCTCCTCAGACCTATATCTTCTTGCCTGTGTCTTTGTATCCTAATTTCTTTCTCCCTCTGCTGTCGTTATCTGTGTAACTGTTATTTAACTTTCTGAAGCACGCATACAGAGATTCAGTCCGTGTGAAAGACTATACAAAATAAAGCAGTGATGAATTATCTAGTCATCACTGAGCACTGGGGTTGAAATTTTCTTAGATACTGTTTCACTGGATCAGAGTTAGTAGTCGGTGTCATTTTTAACACTGACATTTCTTCTTCTTGAGGATCAGCTGCAGTTCTAAAAAGCAGTTCCTGGAGCCAGACAATTTAATGCAATGTCTCCCAAATCTCAGCACTCTATCCTGGCAGAAGCAGAAGGCACCATGTCTGAAAGGAAAAAGGCACGAGGTTGCAGGTCAAGAATCCTAGGCGCTTAGATTGTTTCTACTGCTTATCTTCAGAATGACCTTGGGCAAATTCCTTCAGTTCTCTGTGCCTCTCTGCCCCCTCATCCTTTACCAGCTAGCTATTATATTTGCCACCGGGCAGGAGCAGAAACCGTTTTCTCTTCGAACCTAAGCAGGCGGCTGCTAGTTCTTGAAAACTACAGTTACAGTCTACTTATAAACACCTGCAGTAAAGGCTGAAGTCATTGAGTGGAGCTACTAAAACACACATTCAGAAAGCAACTTCAGACCATGCAGACACTTCCAGTCAACCTTAGAGAAAGAAGATAAATTCCTTCTAAAGACACAGATCATTCCCCTGCCTTAACCACAAAGCTGTTTGTTTACCTTTTTGAGCTACAAGTAATATTCAGAAGCCACCAGTTGAGAATCCAGTTAAATGTGAGAGTTCAAAACTTCCCTGCGTATAACTACATTGAGCTAGGTAGCAAGAAATAAGAATAAGGCTGCCTTTTTTTTTTTTTTCTCTTTTTTTTTTCTTTTTTTTTTTTTTTCCCCCTAGAGCAACAGAATCAAACCTATATTGAACAAGAGAGTAAGGAGAGAGCTCTGACATGCCAAGTCAGACTAACTCAGAACTATTACAATGAATGAGGACAGAGGAGAAATTTGGGCCTGGTATATGTCAAAAACTAGCTAGAACAAAATTTGTGCATTTATGCCATGCCCTAGTTGGTAAGTACGAAAAGCATGTCCATTCATTCAACTTCAAAAGTTCAAAAATTCAGGGCTCACGGCCACAGAAACTTTTATGACATCAACTTAAAAAACCATTACAACATACACTGCTTTTTAAGTCTCTCTCTGTTTTATTACCTCTTTGGATTTGTTTACAAAATCTGCTCCAAGACAATGATGACTAGATTTATTCTTTTTAATAAAAGCTGAAATTCTTAAAAACTTTATAATTTCAAAAGCTGAGGTTGTAAAAAGAGTTGTCATCACTGGCTCTCAGAAGGTTTTGCTGCTCCTTAGTAACTTTAGACAGCGGCAGATACCTATTTTATATCTCCATAACCCACCAAAAGCTCAGGAAACAAGTAAGATGATACTGAGCATATGAGTATTTCTAGACATAGTATACTTCTTACACTACGGTGCAGCATTTTAACAAGTGGTTTACATAGACATTTAGAAAACCCAGCATACAACTTACTTCCCATGAGAATATCTGGAACACATGAGCCACTGGAATGGCCTACCACTGCCCATCCATCCATTTCAGCCTCTACATTAGGTTATTTCAACCCTCTTGACCCATGATACACATTTTCAGAGCTCTAATGAACATGGGAAGAAAGAATAAAATGGGGGGCAAGGAGGGCAGAAAGAGGAACTCACACGGGGCCTTTACCACTGGGACAGACATCCCAAGCACGCTGTGAATGGCACCAAAGCAGCCAATGTGACTTTAAGAGACCCTGAAATGAGCAATAACAGTTGCTTCCCCCACCAAGCATCTATCACCAATACATACCCTTTCACTGGCAGATGCTCAATAAAAAATTACACAGGTATTCAAAAGGTTGTGCTGCTGGGGAATCAGTATAGAGGAGTTAAGCTTTCCACAGGGCGACTCTGACAAAGAAACAGAAGCACTGTGTTCCAGCTGTTCTTTTTTTGCTATTTCCCCAAGAATCCTTAGTCCCTGGAAGCTGTCAAGGCCTTCCATATTTAACATACATTAAAATCTCCATACACAAGGCACAGAGTAGTTTTAACTTAGGCTGACAGACTGGGAAATGGAGGGGTTCAGAAAGAAGCTTAAGGTGTGACAGCAAGGGTATTCACAGTACCACCTGCATTGGGAGCTGCAAGTCTGGTAACAGCCAGCAAGCTCCACACCAAATGAAAACATACCTTAACTGCTCCGTGGTTTGACTCCCAGAGCCACTGGAAGCTACAACCTCTGCTATAAAGCCAAATCCCCTAGCAATGCATACAAGTAGACAAAATCATCTCCTAGGGAATGTAGAGCCATCATAACCATAAAAAGCACCTACTCCGAATCCAGTTATTTTCATCTCCTTAATGTCCATGCAGACACAGATGAATACCTAGCAGATGATTTCAGCATGGCACATACATTTTGGAAACTAAACAAATATATCTGAAGCATAACTTCCTCCCACCCCTGCATACAAACCCTAGGAATTGTTCGCGTTTTATAAGGCTTCACATCTGCACCAAGCACCTTTGCAAAGGAAACTCTGGGTCCTTTTTGGTCCAAGCTCCAGAACAAGTGGAGGCGCAAACATGCTGTATTCAGTTCCATGTCAACTCCCAAGGCTCTCTACTCCAAGCACAAAGGAAAAGTTGCACCAGTTTGAGCAGATGACACTTGTATATTCAGGGAAGTCCACAAAGCAAAAGACAGAATATGTGAGCCTTATTGGTGTAAATTAAATCAAGGGAGATGTGGAACATATGGGCAATGAGAGAAAACTTTATATAAATATTGAAATTACTAGATACTTTTTTTTTAATGCTCCTTACTTTTTGTGCCTTGACAAGCAATGTTAGTCTTATCCCAAGCTACAGCTAAGTCAGCAGGCACTGAAATGTACTATCGTGGCCAATCCGAATGTTTCTACACCTTGGGGCCTGATTCTGCTTTCCCTCCTTGGCACTAAAGCTATTCCTGATGAATGATGAGAAGAGTGGAATTGTACAGACTATAAAATCAAGGGTGTTTGGCCATCTCCAGCTGCAACCATCCAGACACTAACACAAATTCCCAAGAAATTTCATAGACTGAAAAGACCATGCAAATCCTTATAGCTCTACGTCTCTAGTTCAGTAAGATGCCCAGGGATTAAAGAGCTTGTAAAGTTTTCTTAAATAATGCTGCTTAAATAGTAAGCTCCATGAGCAATCCCACAGCGATACGCTGTGCTCAGAGGCAATAAACAGTCATACAGGGAGTCTGGTCAGGTGCTATCTGGTCCGTGAGTCTCTTTTTTGGCTGAAAAGTTCAGGCCTTCTGTTTCTTGCACTGTTGATCTGAACTCTGAACTCACTGGTGGCCAAAGTGGCCATTTATTAAACTCAACAAAGCAAACTGTAGAGAAGCCATGGGCTAAACTCAATGGTAAATGGCTTCAGGAGTATAGCACTGAAAAACTGCCAGTGGGATCACTTCCCACTGAAAAAGCAATCTGGTCAAAACCAGAGCATTTTTCAGAAACATACTAATGTTGAATGTGTTATTTATACGGAAGGTTTGAATAAATATTCATTAGTAACTACTTTAACAAAATACAGATGTTTCAGCATCTAGCCTTCAGTTTGCTTCTGTTTTCCCATTCAATCAATAGTAACTATTCAGATACAGCTTGGTAACTATTAGGCTGATCTGTATTACCGAGTGCTCTAATGTCAGTAAATAATACTTTAAAAAAAACGTAGAAAAAAAAAATTTACAACTTCTACCTGTGGAAAAGCTTGTAAACACAGAACTTTCTTCTGATGTCAAGGGAATTTGATTCTGAAATCACTAAACTGACATCCCAGTTCCCAAGGCATGCTCAGACAGTTCCTTCCCTATCTGAATCTCCTCACCAGGCACAGTTCTTAGGATCAGAGAAGTCAGAGGATGTTGTCCCATTCTCATAACAGGAAGTTTTGCCAGAGGTCCCAGACTTAGTGTTTGTTCACTTTAGATTCTTCCCAGTTTCAACTTACACTTCGCTTCTTGGCTCTCATATTTCTGATATTGTACCTTACAGTTGTTCTTATTGTGATCTGACTCTTATTTTACTGAGAGAGCTGATTAAATATCTTTCTTTGTGGATTCCAGTCATGGATTCTCTGCCAAGATCAAAGACACAAGCCCCTCACAGCACCTCCACCTCCTCACCACAGTATTTTTACTTCCTGCTTGTTTTCCTCTGTCCAAATACCTTTTCTTATTCAGTCCCGGTCCCCGTTCTTCTTTCTGCTACGGCCCAACTCTTAATGAGTAACTCACAAAGGCAGGCTTTTGGGTCAGAGGAAAGCAAAACCATTGGGAAAGCACAAAAATCTTTCAGCTCCAGCAGCTTTGGTTTAATTGTTCTGATGCTGGTAATTTCAACGCTAACTCCCTTTCCTTTCACACATGGTATCTCATTGAGATTCAGAGATCCTGCAGGGCTAGACAGCTGCCAAGAGCCCTTCAGCAAGGTCTCATTGACAGGGAGCTCATCTTTAACAGACTCTGTAGTCTGACACATCTGCTTTCTAATATCAATCCCTCAGTCATTACTGTTGGTAACAGCTCCCTCTTAAGTGTTTGTGGCAGCTGCTCAACACAAAATCATATTTTCCCGAGGATCTGAAAAATTACAGCCAGCTGCCTCCAGTTGTTCAGTTTTCTTAGAGCTGCTCTGTCCAAAAGACTCCCCCTGCTCCATGGTCACCCTCTTTCTCTGCCCGGATCGGTATCGAGCAGGACACGCTAACCAGAGCCGTCCCTGTTCGCCCATCCCTCCCAGGCAGGAGCTCTTGCCAGCACAGCCGTGCGGAGTCTGACCGGGCGGTTCCACTCCTGCTTCTGAGCTGGCAAGTCACTTCATTTTATCAAGGACATCGCTTCATCCTCGGTCTCATTTAATGGAACTACAAGCTCTGGGGGCAGGGACTGCTTCCCATTACAGGTATTCCTTGATGTCATTGTAACGCAAACAAAAGCAAACAATTCCGGTATTCACTACCTTGGTAACATGAGCCAAATACTGCTACTATAGAAGATCTGAACCACAACATTTTCATATCTCATCAGCAGTCAAACAGAGAATTTGAAAAAACAATGAATTTGGCCAGAAGAGAAGATGTCCTGCTGCTCAAACTATAACTTTAGAGTAGTTTATAACAATAAGAAAACCTGGAAACAGCAACAACCAGACAGTTACTTCCATCCAGAACACACTAACAAATGAGCTTACACAATGCAGTCATACAAGGAGATTTGGGTTTAGGAAAGCAACAGTTTGGAATACTATGAAATCTATTGCACAAGGTATGATGGAAGAAGATAGCATTCAAACTTACCAGAGGAAGAAGGCTGGGAAATTCTACAGGACACTACAATAATAGCTCAGTTCCTCTGAAAGAGAAGAATGAGTGCAATCAGTAGATGAGTAGCTCCAAGGGGGTGCAACTCAAAGACTGCAGGGAAAAAACAAAAAAAAACCACACCACAAACGTACTGGAAAGGGAAAAAGTGGGAAAGAAGCTATTCAACAATAAGGTCTGTTAAAAGCTCGCAGGCAAAAGAGGACAGAAATCATGAACACGTTACAGAGTCTTTACAGAGCAAAATAAAGATGCAACTGTAGCAAGACCAGCTAGCACTGAACTATATCTAGGCAGGTAACAGCACTTCTGCAGCCCCAGCCAGCAACCAGTTGCTCAGGCTCCTCAGGAGCTACATGCCAGTCACCAAAGCAGCCTGGAGCCAAAGAAACTCTGAGCTTCAGCAGAAGATCCAGCAACAGTGTAGATAGGTGAGAGCAGTTCACTGAGCCTTTTGAGGGAGCTCCACTCAAGCACGACACAATTTTTCCAAGTGGTGAGCGTGGCTGCAATCTCACCTTTTGCCCTGGGTCTCCTGCGATCCCTGAGCAATGCTGGCTATTCCCTGTGAACAACCTTATCCACCCAGGGCATCAGAGTAATGCTGCCTAATCCTTTGAATAAAACCAGTTAACTGTTACTTGCTGTAGGTGAAGCAAAAGCTCTTAACAGGCAGCAGCACCAGGCGAGGAAGAAAGGAGAACTGAGATTTCCCTCTGTGTGCTGGGCAAGGTAATAAAATCATTACATCTACAGGCTGCACCATGAGATTTTTGTCCCCGTCTCACCACTAAGACTGGTTTACAAAGGGACAAACACTACTAGCCTTAGATCATATCCAATATAAGCTTGGGCTTCAGCTGAATGCTTATCACACCGCCTAGCACAAAATCAAGCTTGGTTTGCTTGCTACACTTAAACCGCCTGCAGCAGCTGCTGTTCAAAAGGCACCTGATTTCCTGAGCAAAGCAAAACAACACTCTTAAATTATTGCAGTAGCTGAGCTCTGGCTGAAACAGAGAGAGGATGTAGTGTCCAGCAGAGTGATATAAATCAAAGTAAGGAGAGAGAAGAACTTCTATCAGCACAGCCCTGGATAATGCAGTCAAACAGGATGTGATGAGATAAGGCTGTGTGTGGCCTTGCACACCATCCAATCAGTTACAGTTGTGATAAAGGAAACAGAACAGAGCCTCACTGCCCTAAGGAGGGCAGAAAAAACCCCAGCACAGCCCAACAACATAAATACCCAAAGGCTGGTTCTGCTCCCTGCTACTCTAGGGGTGGCCAACTTGGGGATTGATCCTGGGCCACAAGCTACTCATGCACAGCTCCACGTACAGGCGGCCACGGACTGACAAAATGACTACTGCGTGATTAACATCTCATCTGGGAGAGAAAAAATGAGCCAGCGAGGGCAGCAGAGATTGACACTGCCAGGTTGCCCTGGGATTGAGCCACACGCTGGGCTGGCCCCAGCCCTCAAAGGAACAGTGCAATTCCTGGGGAGTCACCGCGATCTCCCACACGGGAGCTGTTCCCAGAGCTCCCATTCTCCCTGACTTTCCAAGACATGTGGCATGTGTTTCACAGCTTCCCAAGCAGATGAAGGTTGTGGCAGGGTGAAAACGGCTAGCCACCCTCATGCTAGCAGCAGTAGTCACCATGAGTCGTTCCCCCAACAAGCATGGAGATGGTTAGAAAGCACCAAACCAGGAGAAAGGCAAATAATCATGTCCCTTTGCTATTGCAGAATCATCAGTAGTGTTAGCTAACACGTTTAAATCACAACTGTCAAGTATAAACAAGTGTAGACAGACTGATTAAAATGACTTGGGTCTTACCAAACCAAGCTAGAGACAGAAATTAATCATGCTTAGCATTTTCTCAAAGAGTATTATTCACTTAATTATTACAGGATAAGGAACCTTTAATAGCAACCTAAAAAACCCTTGATCCTAAACCCACTGAAAGTCAGTTGTCCTGAAAATCTCACCTTCAGACTCAAAAGCCCCCATTTTACCTATGGAAAAGACTATAGCACAAAAACTTAAGTGAACCACTCAATGACAAATCAGGCTGGGAGCAAAATCCAGACAAGAATTTCAAGACAAGAAAAGATGAACTTCAGAAGCGATTCGGAACTGCAAGGTAACTTCGGAGGGACTTGTGTTTAACACTGCCTGGAAATTGTGCATCTTTTGAGTCTTTCCTGACAAGTAACATGAAATCAAGAGACTCATAATGCCCTTTTTACAATATCCAGATAGAATTTTTATTTCCTAATCCTGTCTCTTGTTCATGACATCAGCCTCTTGTCTAGGACTCAAGGGCTGATGTGCCAAAACCCCTCACAATGGTGACACACTTCACTTCCCATGACGCTAATGGCAGAATTTCACATGAACTCAGGAGACACATGTTTGCAAATCTCACCCAAAGCAATGAAAACATTTAGCTCCAAAACTACAGCCAATCTCCAAGAACAGAAATAGCTGAACCTGAGCTAAGAGACTTAAAACAGGACAGACAGAAGCACTGACCACACAAGCCACGAACACAGCCAGATTTCCGCATGTGCAGTGCTGGTGGGTGGTCTGTGTTGCGGGCACAACCTGTCCGGCCAGACCTAAGCCCTGTACTAAAGCCTCAAGACGGAAGCAAACCACAAACAGGCAGAACAGGTATATAAAATAGGACGTTAATTCAGTCAACCAGTTAAGCATGCATCCTGATTTTAGTAGCTGTTAGATGGGAGCTTAAAGGTGTTTGATACTTTTGATAAACCAATGCCTGAGTAAAGCACAACAATGAAACATCTGCATCACATGAATGAACCCTACTCATGGCTACTAACCGAGCTGCACTCTCCTGGAGTACTCGGAAACCACTCCAGCTCAGTTTTGGAGTACATGCCCCACCTGGAATACACAGCAGGTGAATATTCACTGCTTACAGCTAAGATCGCTTCCTGAGGGCTGACACTGAGGAAAGTCCACCAGATTAGTTTTCCTGTAAAAGAGTCTGAAATTGCCTAGCAGACAAACAGACGCCAACCATTTTAGCTGGATTCCAGTTCTCCTAACAGTTTGATACAAGAGACAGTAAAGCTGTCCTCAACTCAGACTAGTGTGATTTTGAGATCAGAACTCTTCCCTCTTAACTGTAGTATAAACTCTGTCATTTCCAAACTGCTGAACATATGGGGATTTCACAGAAAGCAAGTGAAAATAATGAGAATCAGTAAGTACATCCCCAAACCTCAAACAGGAATCACTAAGCAAAAGAGAAAAAAGAAATGCCAAAGCCTGAAAAACACAGGTTAAACTTGCCCCCAGATATTACAGGAAAGCACTAACCTCCTGATTTATCTCTTTGCCCTTCCAGACCCTTCTCACCAGGAAGGTCAACAGGTTATATACCTTCTGCTGGATTAATCTACAGGAGAAAAAGGGCAGCTAGCCAAGCAAAACTAGATTCTTAAAGGGACATGGCCAACCACAAACAACACCAGTTTTTAAAGCATGTTCTTACAAATAAAATCTGTGATCAGAAACAGTGGAAGAAAGATGCTGCTTCTCTGTTTTTCAGTTAGGTGGATAGAAACAGCGATTTACATTGTTTCCCTTGCACAGTTATTTTCTTCTGGTAGGGTAGATCCTTCACAAACAAATGGGAGGAGAAAAATAAACAGGATCTTATTTATTTATTTTTATAAAGATAAATCAAAGAGCAGAGAGTGTACTTGGGAGAAAAACTTCTTATGCAAACCTCTCTCTTACACATATCTCTCTTTTACCTAAGCTGACAAGATTTTCAAACCAGGAGAACCCTTCTAAATCCTGCTAGTCTGGTATCAGTGAACTTATTTCAAGGATCTCCTGTGGAGAAGTATGATCAGCTAAAATGAACTTAAGACCCATCAGCAAATCCTCCCTTTCCATTTCAGTATACACATGCTCAGTGTTCTCTTGACTTTTCCCCCTTCAGTTAAAGGGCTCCTGGTTACAAGAGATTAGACTTTGCCTGGACATCTGTCATTAATGGTTACCATACTGTTTGAAGGGAGGCACTTTGAGGACTATGCTAATTTATTTTCTCTTTAGCAATAGCGTAGCAGATGCTTCAAAGGCTTGTATCCAGGCTCTGAAAGCCACTGGCACTCATGTCTCTGAAGAACAGCAAAGTAAAACACCTACCCTTTGGCAATCATATTCTAAGGAAGGTAAGAACAAGGTAATTATAAACTTACAACGGAACAGAAAAACAGAGCCAGTGACTCAGCCAGTGGCACCGGGAACTGGAAAACCTGCCCCTCCCTAGCAGGAAAACGCCTCATTCATGTGGTGTTAAAAACAAAGAGGAGTGACTGCATCATCTCCAGAAAAAGGAGGACCCAAGGGGCAGGAACAACAACAAAAAAAACCACCCCCAAAAACCCAAACAAAAACCCCCCAAGAACCCAAAACACCACCTCCAAACCCTAAAGAACTCTTTCTAATCATTTAGTCTCAGATCTTGTAATGAGCTCCATACATGCAAATTCCTGACTTTTTACAAGGTTCTACAAAGGAACGGGATGGGCATTTATTTAGCATGGCAGTGGGCATAATGCAGACGTTGGGGAGAGAGAGGAGCATACGCTACCGCTACCGTAAACATCAATAAACTTGATTGCTCTTCAAAGGAGGATAGAATTGCCATGAAGTTAGGGAATGAAAAGAATACAGTGCATGATGTAATAGGTTTAGATTTAGAATAGCATTTGCTACTCTCCAGGGAAATCACAAGGGAAAAACTACTTCAAAATTGGCTTTGGAGAGTACTGCTCATATTATTACAAAAATTAACTAATGGTTTCAAAACTAAGCGTAATGATATATACCAATGGAACCAACAGGTACAGGGGGCATCTACTGGGTTGCTGCAGGGATCTTTGCCAGTCGAGTTTTCTTTGACATCTTAATTAGAGATCTAATACTGAATAAAGGCATTCTAATGAAACTTGCAGATGATGCAGAATGAAGTTTACAAATACCAGTGGACAGAAACAACTCAAAGGGATTCAGACAGCTCAAAAACAAACAAGAGAAAAGCAAGGGGGGGACAAATAAGACTGTGTGGAAAAAGTAATGAAACAAACAAAAAAAAATAACAATGAAAAAAACCCAGTTAAATCAAGGAAAAAGCTCTGCCAGAAGCAGGAGCTAAAGACATGCAAGAGTGAGAATGCTGAACAAATCAGAGTTGTCTGCAAAGCAAATACTTCTACAAAACGACCAATGTAACTTTTGTCTGCCTGTGCTCAGATATCACTTCAGGCAACAGAGAGATGAATCACCTCCAACACATGGAATATCAGATCTCATTCTGCAAAAGGAACACAGATAAATTGAAGAAAGAGTATAAAAAAACCCACAATCATTAGGCCTAGAGTAATAGACATTGCATAATATTAAAAGTTCAGTCTCATTAGTAGCTTGTAAGAACTTGGTGGAAATGCAGAGAGAGACAGAATAAGCAATCATTTCACAGAAATATACACCAAGGCAAAAACTGTTGCACTAGAATATGAAAGCTTTTCTGATGTTAAAGTACTTTGAGCGATGAAAAAGTTGCCCAAGAAAATTACTGGAAGATCAATTGCATGCATGGGGGGAGGGCAACAAACAAACAAAAAAACAAATATAAATTAACAAAGGACAAATCTGAGTTATAGGGAAAGTGTAATAGGTCTTTTAAAAAAGGTAACACTGAATTTTTGCTTTCTTAAGACACAGCTGTGGCCAGATAAGACAGAAAATCCTTTCGCTATCACAGGAGCAACTGTAGACATGCTTCAGGGAACTTCTTAAAGTGGGAAAAGTTGGCAGAGTTGCTAAGAAAATAGCCCTTTTCTCCCACTGCCCACACACTAGCCATTGCACCCCTTTCTCTGGGCACACCAGCATTTATGCAACCATATGATTAACTGGAGCGGAGAACAGATGTGGCTGAGAACTAACGTGCTAAAAGAGAGCGTTACTTTTCATCTGGATGAGCCCCTTGGCCTAGGTCAGTGAACAGCAGTGCCAACACCCATGCCAGCGACAAAGGAAAGAGGTGTGACAAGTACGGAAACGGACAGTCTGAAGCTGTGCGGACAGGTTCTGTCTACAGCAGTGCCAGCCTAAAGTCTTTGTGAACCCACCCCTTGAGTTAGGTTGTGACCGAACCAAGAGCTGAAAGATACAATCAGAAAAAGACACGTAATACTCAGGAAGGAAAGCTGTGAATGAGTATAAGGTCACTCCAAACAGAGATGCAAGCAGCATCTGTTGGAAATGGTACTTTTTGGCAACCTTCTCAAAACTCCACTTACTGTGTTTGAGTTCTGTGAAACAAATACCTGAGTAAGAAAACTAACAGCAACTGCGATTTTATTTTAAACCACAAGCAAGATCTGGTGCCATGGTGCCCTTTTTCTCTTCAGAGCTTGAAAGTACTGTTTTCATACCATTTTCCCACAGGTGTTCTGTAATACACTAACATTGAAACACTTATCACAGTAAATAGCCTACAATACTTCAAAGCCATCAGTAAAATTAATTTTAAAAAATCCCAAAGATGGAGCAGGAACCAAGACAGTGGAGAAATTCCTAACACCCATTCTCTTGCACACTAATTGCTCCCAAGATTACCTCTGAGAGGATGCGAGCAATGAGCTGCTAGTCCAGTTTAGAGACTATAAACTTTGTGGCATGCTTGACTTTGAGGAGCCATCCAGATCGGGATTTAGGAAAACCTCATAAGGTGTCTGCACCCACTGTCTGGCTGCCCTTCACTGCCAACTCAAGTTCCAAAGAAAACCACAGAGTCCCTCAGCATCCCCCAGCCCTGATAAAAGAAGCCCCTCTGTATTCATCACAGCACGATCCAGGCTCTTCTCCGTCGTGAGAAAAAGCTATCAAGACCAAAAGGCTTTGACTGCACGGGTTAGTACAACACTTGTTATATACCCAGCCTGCTTTCCCCTTGTTCTGCTCCTCTCGCCCCTCCCCGTTACTCTGTGCCCTGTCCTGCTGCCCACTTCCTTCTGCAGGAGAACAATAAAACCTCTTACATCTCCGCAGACACATGGACAGACAGGTGAACGACTGCTCCGCTCACTTTGCACACAGACAATTCAGTCAAGTCTAGGGAAAGACGATCTGTGAGTAATAGGAAACAAGGGAAAAAAAAAAAAAAAAAAAAAAAAAAAATCAGCAAAATAATACGAGAGAAAAGTTGAGCTGGTCGTATTTTACAACCTCCAGACCTGCTTTTTTTTAGAGGTATGGGGCTGCTTTTGGCTGCTGCAGCGCACTAAGGAACACACGGCTATATTCCCCGCATCACAGAGGCAGTCTGCATGCACGAGAGAGGCAGATCTCTACGGAAAATCTTTGGACCCTTTTGTGTGGCATTTTTGCCTGCCCAAATCTTCAGAGACAACAGCACCTGCAGCCCGATACTCCTTAGCATTAAATGTGATGGCTGTGATGCTCGTTAGTATATTCGAGCGTGCTTTATGGTGCTGGCGTGTTGGAGTTACACCACGGCACGGCTTAAACTCGGTAATACAGACCTTTACTC
>NW_020799092.1:21232426-21267823 GCF_003259725.1 Athene cunicularia
GGAGTTTCCTTCCTCCGCTCCCAGGGAACCCACAGCCCCCCCCGGGCTCCCCTGGGACCCCCTTCGGGCCAGGCGCGGCCCGCGGACCCCGCTGCGCCGAAGCCCCGGAGGGCTGGGCTGGGATTTCCACCCGGCATAGCCGAGCCCCTGCAAGGCAAACCAGCCCCCAGCCCGCAGAAGTGGTTACACCAGTTTAATTGTTCCCCAGAGCACCCCAGAAAGTAAACTACTGACCTCACAGCAAAAGGATGTCCTCGGGGGCTCGCCTCAGCCTCAGACCGATTCTCTTCTCCTGTCCATTCCCAGAGGAACGCCAACATGCTGCGCTGGAAAATGCTGATACAGGACTGGGAGCTGCGCTAGGGATGGAGCCTCATCCCCAGAACAAAAGCAGTAGTAAACCAGCAAGTTTAGTAAACGTAACGACATCCTATTATAAGCAGCTCCAGGCAGTGCAGCTACATCAGCAAAATAAACTTCTTCACGTCTCCAGCAGGTGACTTTGGCACAGATGCCTGGTTGGTGTGCACATAACTACATGTGGTAGAGACAGGACACAGTTGGCTTTGTTTAAAACTTCAGTATAATGAAGGAATGGATTAAAAAGAGTATCAGCTTTTGCTAAGAACCCAAAGCTAAAAAAGTAACTCTTTCAAATTGCTGAGAAAGAAACTGAAAACAGGACCTAAATGTGTCCTATGGCCTCAGAAACCAGGTGGCAAAACCATCTACTTCATAAGCATAGTCTTGGGATTTGGAAACCCAACTCCACTTTTTTTTTTTTTTTTTTTAGTCTGGTAGTGCTGAAGATAATCGCTATTAGTAATCCTCTTTCATACACTTGCTGTTCTTTGTAAGGCAATGCAGCAATAATTTTATGAATACTTAAAAAAAGTTTTTTGATACAACTGTAGGATTCAAGAGTATATAGAGTATAAATAAGATTAATTTTTTAACTACAATTAAATTATTTTGTTACATAAAGCCCTGTAATGATGTAATTTAGCCACTGTTTCTACTAAGCCACATTTAAAACCATGTAATTTAACAAAACCCAAATAGATATTATAGGTAACTCATTTCTCATCATGTGTTAACTGTGAATTCTAGGCCAGGTCTTATGATTATGTGACTAACATATTGTTTGCTCTTATTTCCCTGCAGAATCAACATAGCTCAAAGAGAAGGAATTGAAACCTATTCCTTCTTGTGAATCATCACACAAATTGTTTGTGGGACTCCAGTCAATTACAGATGGAAACCCACTCAAGAGAACAGAGGTTTTCTGGCGGTGGGTTGTGTTGGGTTGGTTTTTTTGCTTTACTGGTCGTAATGTGGAAACAAACTATTCTGCTTAGAACAGAAAGCAGAGGGAGTTAGTTCAGATTTAGTTCCCCAACATTATCTGTACTCTATCTGAATGATTTTGATATGCAGCTTTTAAAATAGTCATTTTTCAAAGTAAAATAGTATTACTTTCCCTTTAATAAAGGGCTCAATCCAATTAAGCATTAAAAAAAAAAAATCCATCCTTTTTCTTAAGCTGTTTCGTTGCAGACAGTGCAACGGTTCACCTTGTTTGGAAATATAAATTCAATCAAAGTAATTCCATCCTCTAGAATACATTCAACCTTTTATGTATTCTCTAAGTTAAATGTTAAATTACCAGAGCAGTGTACAGTTATAATAGCCTTTACCTTAATGTGTTTTGTTAAAGTTAGTTGACTTCTGGATTTTTTTCTCATTTTGGGACCAAAGAATTGACCTCCAGCTTCCAGCAGGGAAAGAATAGTTCCCTATAGAACACCTTAAGGGATGGAATGAGAAGACAAAAGCTCTACAGACCGTACAGTTCAAGAGATACGAAGTAACAGCGGGTACAGGGTCTCTGCCTTCCTTCATGGCAGAGCTTTCCGTTCTTAACATGTCACAGCTGCAGCAGGCTGTTTCCCTGGCAGTAAGGAAGCCCTTACACTAGTGTTGTTTTTCTACTCGCCTTCATAACTATATGCTGGGCCAAATCTCTTGGCCCTAGGATACCTTAAGTGTCTTTCTTAGTTTTGGGTTTCAGCAGTAGTAGTTCCAAACTGTACAGCAGTTTGACACTGTGGCAGAGAAGATGAGATTCCTGGCTCTGTTGAAGAAGGAATCTGTCTGCAGTTCAGTTTCATCAGACTTTGCACAAACTCTTAGCTCTTGACCTGTAAATCACAGGGAAGGCTTTGCTTGTCTTCTGTACTAGGAACAGGAAACCTGGTTCAATGTCAACTGATTTACAGATTGTTCATACTAGCAATTAGAGGAGCATGCTAAGTAGAATATAATTATTATGCCAACAGAAACAAAAATCCCTGTCCTACTGCTACCAAATTCAGAAGCAAAACTTCATTGAGAGTGGGACTGACCCCTAAGAGCAAGAAATTACGCACTATCTTTTATGTTTGTGAGCCACAGAGCTCAAAGCAGCCTAGAAGCTGTTTTAGTCTGCTAGGCCTGCCTTTAGGTTTCATATTTAACAGTTCAATATATTTCCTTCTTTGTTTTAAGATCTCTCTGGGATTTCAAGAATGTTACATTTGCATGTATGCAATTAATTTTATTGTACTAAGAACAAATGCCCAGTAATATTTCCTGCTCAGGTTTCTCTCTGAACTAAACCTAATTTGGCCCAGATGGAAATAGTGGGGAAAAAAAAAAAAAAAAAAAAAAAAAAAAGAGGTGTATGAAGAATAGAGCCTACACATTGAGAGCTGTATCGGTTTCTGATTATCTTACTGAGGTTCATACATCTCCCACTGGAAATAGGAAAAAATAATTACTTCAACTTGGTGTTCCTCCCAGCCTTGTATTATTTCAGTTCTTAGTTCAGAAATATATGGTGGTGTACTTCAACAGTAGAACAGGTTCAGACTGAGGGGAGGAAAATGCATAAGGAACCATCTCAAAAGCCCTATCAGGATGCTGAGAGAAACGTTAAAAACATGGGGCAGAGAAATGCAACTAGCTTAACAAGAATCAAATGGAAACCAAGAATTGTACAGGAAGATCTGCTGATGGGGTAAAAAAAATGCACTAGAGAGACAAACATATATTTATTCCCAGACTTCTAAGTGTTGATTTTTTTTTCTTCACTGGTAGTAATGTAGAAGCAAACTATTCTGCTTAGAGCAGAAAGCAGAGGGAGCTGGGCATGCTGATCAGATCAAAAAAACACCACAAAGGAAGATAATTGAGAATTGCAAAGGAAAGGAGGGGGTAACAAGAGAGATGAGATACAAGATAGGAATAAACTGAAGTAGTATCTAGTACAGGAGGAACAAAGACCATCCACAAGTGACAGCAAAATCCTACAAAAAAACTCATTTAGAATGAAGGATTTTTTCAATATATAAATTAGTTTATTTTCATTTAGATATAAAAGTTATAAATACAAATTCATGTAAACCAGTATCTGATAAAAGAGCACTGAATCTGTTCACCTGTCTGCATAATCTGACTGAGACCAGAGGCCCTGACCCTGCTAGGATCATCTGATGTCAATAAATAGCTCCAAGAGCCACTGCTGACAAGCCTAACTGAAAATGTGAATAAAGGGATGCTACTGTGGCCTTCTGAAAACAGAGAAAACTCACCTTGAATTGAAAATTAGCATTCTACCTTCAGGCCACCCCCAACTAACATAAGGCAGTTTCTTTCACACAGTCCTAGTCAGAAAAATAATCAGACGGGTAACAAACTGACTTCGTTTTTCTGGACGTGTAGAGGGAATGCAGAGCCACCAGCCAAGAACTCGGAAAAGCACAACTGGAAAACTCTGCCAGGTTTTATCTCCAGCCTGCTGAGCAGGAAGTACATGAAGGCACAAAAGAGACCCACGATTCAAGTTCTCTTCGGGACTGCTGATGAGATCATTTCAAGGCAGTGGCTCACCAGCTAAAGCAGAATGGGCATCTGAGAGATACATGAGCTGGAGTTCTCAGCATCAATTCATAACTTACAGTTACATATAGAGTTTACACATGATTACCATCTTTTTTTTTTTTTCCTGGCAACATCAGAAAATGTCTTCACAAAGTTTCATTATTTCAAAAAAGCAAGTGATATCTACCACTGTAAAGAGTCCAGAGACCAAAAGCAATAAATCTGGCTCTTTGGAGCTTGAAACAGAGTTAAGTCTGCTGACAATGACAATATCCAAAGCTGGAGAACACCTATTCTTGCCTCAGTAGAGGCAAGATCAGGATCATCATGAATATGCCTTACGGTCATGACACAGGCAAGATAGTAACTGCTCTCTGCTGTAGTACACAGCAGATGTCTACACTACGAGGCTCACATGTCACAGTGTGCAGCAATTCACTCTGATGAATCAAGGCCATATGAATCAAGAAGCATTCCATGCTGTGACCTACAGTCTCCATATTGTTCATCCAGCGTTAAAAATGGAACACTACAAGGACACATTGCAAAGCCCTGTAAATACATTTATTAAATTTTTCAAACTTACTGATGCCTTTGAAAACACCTGTAATGTCTTTTTGAGGTAACTCCTTATAGTCAGGTTAAAATTATTTATATAAAACCTATTTTAATATGTCATGATTTGAGATAATCTCATGTTTAAAAAAAAAAAATTGGTCACTAACTTATTCCTAAAAAATGTAGCTAATTTTTTGAACAATGGACAAATTTAAAATATTTCTGATCAGCTTACAGTTTAGATTCCATCAGAACACTGTTTCTCAGGAATAGTACTGTATATTGTTACAATACTACCTTCTGCCAAATTCAGTCAGATTCTATCATCTATTCAGTCTCATTTTTCACATGGTTAAGAATAGCAGAAACAGCAATAGATATGATATCACCAACTAAAAAGGAAGCATTTGAGATGGATTGTTCTTTATTTGGTAAAACAACTGTCAAGGGATATGGAGCAATTAGAATAATGAAAGGGAACTGGAATATGAGCTTTTACAGACAAACCTCCCACAGTGTTTTATTAGAGCCAATGTCTCGTTCCAGCTCTGAATTTGTTGAATATTACCTACAGTTGCACAGAGCCATAACCTGAATCCTTCCATGTCTGATTGTTCTAACAGACAGCAAAATGCTACACAGGGCAAAAGAGAACCCATGCCAATAACCGTCCTCCTTTTTTCGGAATTCCTCAGTAGCATCATCTTCAGGGGAACTGTGGAAGTTCCAAGGTATATGAACACAAACCCATTATTTTTCCAGTCCTAGCTGCAATAGGTTCTAATTAGCGGGCTAAATTCCTTAGCCTGCTCTCATGCAGCATCTGTTACAAGGATTCTGAAAGCAGAATCAACACCACCAACAAAAACATCACTCATATTTCTTGTTCTTCCACAACGCATACGGAGACTGCTCTTGGGACAGCCTCCTAAGATGTCTACTGTCAACTACGATAAAGGTCTGAGGGCTGGTATTTACTTTCTAATGAGTCTGCAGAAGTCTGGCCTCCAGTTCCCTTCCATCCCCAATGTGATTTTTGTTACTCCACCTGGAACTCTTACAACAAGATGCAGGGATGGGAGTGAGTTCCATGTTTCGAGTTTGTTGTCTCTCATTCACAGGCCAATTTACTATCAAAGCTGGAGAGTCCAATAGCAAAGGCCTGAAGAGCACAGAGAGGATAATTATAGTCCAGAGTGAACACATCTTCTGCTACACGACCAAACTGCATCACAATGTAGTCAGCTGGGGAGAAAAGAAAGATTCAGAGATGAACAATTTCACAGTGAAGCAAAGAAAAAACCCAAACCATACAAAACCCAAACAACCACAAACAAAAACCCACACATGTCTGGCAGTCCCAAATATCCATCCTTTCTCACCAGAGTGGAATTGAAATCTGTTCTCTAGAGCAACTGCTGTTCTAGAGATTACCTTATCAGAACCAAAGCTCAAGCCACTCTTTTGCTGGGCTGAAGGTGCTGTATTAATCCTTTTATTTCCCTTCAGCAACCTTGCATTTAACCCCTTTTTTGCTGCAGCTATGGACAGCAGTCTCTGCAGACACCCCAGAAGAAAGGAGGCCTGATATACTGTTCTTGACAGCTGAATTCCTTCACCCAGACTCTCTTCTCCAGGAAGGATGTCCTATTCCCCCCAAACCTCATTAAATAAATTGGGTTCTCCCTGTTTGAATAAGCCCCACACACTCTCCACCAGACTCTTACGGTCATTGTCATGGACAATCTGGAAGTTCTTCACTGAGGCCTGAGTGACTCTCCCATGGAAATTCAAAACATAGGATTGAGTATCATCATTCCAGACTGGAGCCTTGTTGTGCAACTCAATTAGATTCTCTAAATTTTTGTTTTGCCATTTTGACAGCAGACTCTCATGTTCCTGTTCAGAAGAAAGAAATAAATTTATCAGATTTGGAATAGCTCTGCTTTTGACTTCTGCCTCTCTCATGTGTGTGCACTCTGTCACTGGAAGGTCACTCCCTGTTTAATGAAACACAATGACTGCACTTAAATGCAGTCCTACTGAAAATTGCCTGCAAGTACCAGGAAGATACTTCCATGGATTCCCAGTCCAAGCATTCCTTTTCACTCAATGAGCTATCTCTGTATTTTCACTTGAGAAAAAGCATAAGAAAAAAAGGAAGTGTGTGTACAGGAAAGGGAGCAATTCACAGGCCACAGATGACTGCCATCTTGCTGGCAGGAATCCCTTCTGAGTCTCAAAAGCTTTCTCTGATCCTGTTGGATCCAACTGCCACTTTTAACATTTTAAACTTTGAAACAAAAACAGCTTGGTGCTGAAAACACAGCACCAAGCCCTGAGGTGCTTCAGTAGAAAGTCCAAAGGCTACAGCAGGCTGTAAGTATGCCTTAAGCCGGTTAAATGACATCCTGACAGCAAGTGATGCACAACAGGAAAACAAGAGAGAAATAAAACCAAAGAGATACAAAAAGTAGGTAAAACAGCACATTAAATTTGACAAACTGAATTACAAGGAGTTGCAAATAGTAGTGAGTGCAACACATGACACATGTGTTGTTCGGCAACAAATCAAAATCCAAACTGAAATAATATATGTTAAAAAATACAAGAAAAATAATCTAAAGTTATTTAATGGGGAAAAAATGAGCAGAAAACAACCTGTTGTGGAGGTCTGACTGATATGCCTGTGGTAACTGTTTTAGTATTGTACACAGATATGATAGTGGATTTTTGAGGATAACCTAAACAAAGCTTACTGTTCAAACTACTTACTTTATATCTTTAATTATTATCTTTATTTACTTTTTTAAAGATGCAAAAAGAACTTTGAGAACTGGCACCAAAGTGCATTTAGATGCAATTTTTCCTTCTTTAAAGCGGGGGCAGTATTGCTTAATTGGAGGCATCACACTAGAGAGAAAGAAGACAAAAACAGAGACAAACTCCTATGCTGAAAGCTTTGCTGACTTTTCAGAACAGCTTTCTGTTTCCACCTCATCTGCTGTCGGTATGCTTGCCTGCTAGCAAAACAGTTGGGAAAAGAGGGTAGAAAAATAAAGGCAGGGCTGTGGAATCATTACTGTACTGACAGGGGAGATGGCAAAACCAAGATATGAATAAGCGACCAACTCCAGATACAATTTCCTGCCCATTCACAAAATTAAACCTCTTTTCCAGGCTTTCATGACTCAGTTTCCACTCCTGAAGCTTTTTTTTCTCTGACCTCAACAAATACCCACTTGTCCTACTCATATCTACTCACAACACAGCTACAAATACCATCTTCTAGATAAAACACTGACCATGTCTTTCAGGCAGCACTCCTCCTTTATGCTTTTTGGTCTACTATCAGACCAAACATAAAACCCACGTTAAGGGAACTGAATGATTTTCATCATACACCTTAATATATCTCCAGGTACAGTTCTGCAAGCTTTTAGCTATAGCATCCCCCACATGTATAAGAAATCCTCACTAAATAGTCACCACAAAACTCCATCCCTCTCCTCATCCCACTTTGAACTTGAAGAATCCTCCTTTTCTGTAATCCCTACAATGAGACTGACAACATTCTGATCAAAAATGTATTTACTTGCTTTCTACTACACCAGAATACCACCACATCATCTATCTGTTGTAATTCACATACTGGCTAAGAACGTAAGCTCCTGGAGAAGTAGGTTTGTTCTGCGTTCACCCAGCTCTCAGCACAATGGGGTCACACCCATGAGGAGGGGTTGTAGGTGCAACAGCAACCATACACCAGCCATTGCAACCTCGAAGTTATTAATATTGAGGCAGACCAAAGGACAAGTAAGGATACAAACACTATTCAGAAGGCTACAAATTAGGTAAAAGACAAGAACAAATTAATCAACACGTTTAGGCTACTTTGTATTTACTCGCCACTCGACTTGCTAAAGCCCTAGGTATTAACGACCTTGCTCTAAAAACCCTGGCCACCACAGACACCCAGACCTCTACAAGAAAGTTTTAACCTCTTCTACCAATCTGAAACATGACCAAACTGCATAACTCACGTTTCGTGGACGGATTGGAATTCGCTTATGATTCATATTCATTCCTGGAATGATCACAGACATTTTTCTGGGACCCTTAAATCCTAACACATTGGTTTCCTGAAAGACAAGGAAAGATATTTTCAGTAAATTAAATACTCTATCTCAGATAAGGAAAGACAGAAAAAGTGAACTTGAATCCACATTTATATTGTTTTTTAGAGATTTCCTAGCTACAACTGTAGTAGCAGTTACCTAACTGCAACTGTGTTTAATCACTGAGAATAGCTTTCTTTCCCATTTTGAGAACTGCATTAGAAGACATACATGGTATTACCTGATTAAAGTGCATCTCTTATCCTAATGCAACGTTTACAACAAAATCAGACAAGTGCGATTTCCAGGCACAAGTTTTTGCATCTGAGGCAGAAACATGCTAAAATCTTGCTAGTAAGCAAGTCTTAAATATGCTAAAAGGCAAACACCTTTGACCGAAGTCTGTTATCTATGTATCACCATATAGGCTAAAATGTTCCTGAGGAATAAATGACATTGTTCTTTAGGTGCTGTTACTTGTGTTTAAGAGCATACCTACAATTTTCTCTCAAATCATGCTCATTTATAAATGATTAAGAACAGACCCAGAAGGCAAAGTATTCAGCATCTGTCCAAGCTTCAATCTTAAGCAGATTTTTCCAGAGTACTGCAGCAGACTGTTCCAAAGTGGATTGAGTATAAAAAGCAAATGAAAAAAGTCTTGGCATTCTCAGACCATCCATTTAATAAAGTCAACCAAAATCCAAGGGTCCATTTAAAGTGTTCTGTAACAATGTCAGTGATAACCTTTTAAAATTCCCAAAGACCAACTAAAAAGTCTAAATCTTTTAAAAGTACTGAATTGATTGATAGAAGTGATACAGTGCACTCTGCAGACACAGAACAAAGGTCTTTGGAGTTGCAACCTCTCTTTTACTTCAGAAATTCTAGGGGCACATATGAGAATGAGAGTACTGACTTTATTCATACATAAGCTTTTCTGAACTTTCATTTACAAGAAGTTCATAATCTGAAAAGCTGACTTTTTGTTATCTGCTGTACTCATTTTAACACCTTGCTCTGTACAATTAGGTAGGAAACTGAAGAATACTGTAATCAAAGGAAATATCCAGTGATAGTTCTGTAAACAGGCTAGCACTGGAATTATCACATCAATTTTTTTCCCAAGTGCCATTAAGATGAACACCAAAAAAAATCTAGATCATGCTCCAGTAGGCTGATGCACCTTTAAATTTCTGCTGCTGTCCCTGTGATAAAAGTAAAATCTTTCCACTTGACTGGTCATAATTTTGTAAGGAACCTCAAGCTTTACTCAGACTTTAAGACTGGAATATGAAACAATGTGATGTGAAAACTCTCACGTAATTCTAGTGTCCACAAGGGTATTCTCACTCTGAAGCCTAGACTGAGGTGATGCACAAGACCAGAAGTAGAAAATATCTCTAGGACAGAGCTAGCAAATCATGGTTTCCCCTAGAACCATATCCTTGCCAACAACAAGCTGCTGCTGAAATAATACCGGCTCCTTCCTAACCACCAAAATGCATTTGATTCTGCAAAAAATTTCCCAGGGTACTCCCAGTTCCTTCTTACTGTGCACCAGATACCAGCTGGGCAAGAGGCAGTTCATGCTGTGGCTGGCTCCACATAAAGAATATGCTGACTGGCCACATGCCAAAAGGCAGGCCAGGTAAGAAGGTCATCAGGATTTTGGTTTGGGTCTCTCTCCCTCCCCTGGCATTGATATTTTAAATTTTTTTTTAATTAAACTTGTAAGAACTTACCCTTAAGGCCTTTGCCCATGTATCTGGTTGAAATTGGTCAGCTGGTTCTAAAGTTAAGTGTGGAAGGCTGCCAGGCAGCATGGTTTTGTAAGCCCTGTTTCCTCGATAATCAGGTGACAAAAATGAAAGGAGCAAAAGGGGAGAGGCACTACTTACATAACAAATAGCTGCGAGCTCCTGTCTTGTATGAGCCTTTTCCACTAGACTTCGTGCCTTGACTGGGCTAACTCCATGGTCATAGACTGTAAATTTAGTTCCCATGAGGTTTGACCTAATGCCAGGTTATGGAAAGACAGAGAAAAAGAGGTGCATCAGTGGAAAGTTTTGTCACCTCATGAAGATGTTTGTACAGCACAGTGAAAACACACATCTCCTGCCATCTGAATCTTCCTATTTCCAGCTCAGCAAGGAGCTTCCGCCAAGTGCCCATGGTGAACTGAGCCTGTAGCCTACCCTGGAGAAGCATCAGGCCAAGATTCCTTCTCTGAATTGCCGTGATGAATGGTAACGCTGAAGGAAAGTTGCCAAGCCAGGTGAATACAGATTACATTAAGCAGGACAATGTGAGTTCATTCTCTCTGAATTGATACCAGATCGCTGCTCATAACCCGAGCTCAACAAAAAGGAAAATCCAGTCTCTCCTGTCTGTAGTTACCATCTGTGGTTCTCACCTGAGTTTTCCAATGAAACTTTCCCCTCCTCGAGACAAATCAGTTGGGTCAACTGATATGAGGTAATTGGATGTTTTGCTCTTTTTTCGTTTTCTCCCGGCAAGAAGGAATGTCTGGAAATAAAAAACCTTGATCAAGACCAGAACTTTGTAAGAACGCAGAGACATTGCTAGGCATTGCTATCCAAACTGTTATCTGTTTCCCACATCCATTCTCCTTTTTGTTCTGTGCTGTTGTTACCGTCTCCACAATTTTGATCTCTTCCACAAGTGCACACCCTGAAATCCTATTCCTCCAAACAGCTCACTTTGGCAGTCTAGATTTAATGCAACTGTTCTTTCTAGTATTCCCTCCTTTTCTTCTGGAACAGTCTTCCTGCTGCTCTTTATCCTTGAAATTTTTATCCTTTTTCAATTTAATCTTTTACTGTATTATGGCTTTTAAACCTGACAATTCCCCCCTTAGTGCCTTGGCCAAATATAAGCTGTCCTCATCTTCATGCTGGCTCTCCTCAGCTTCTGGTTTCTTACCAGAAGCTCTCTCTTTCACCAAAAATATTCTGTGGTAAGAGTACAATAGTCAAGATACTGTGTGCTGTTTCCAATACCTTTCTGTTGTCATCTCTTTCCAGGTGCATGTAATAAGTAGGGAAGAGGCCCCGGTCCATTCCCTTCTTATCTCTAGTGATTCGACACTTGACCGTAACACCACGGGGTGCGGGGCGTAATGCAAAATCCTCCAAGTTCTCTACTTCTCCCAGCTGTGCATCTGCCTGAGAGGATGGACTACAGGAAGCACCTGTTTCCTGTAAGAAGCAGCATCATATTAGCAAATTAATATCAGATCAGAGGTTCTGGTATTCCCCAAGAAAAGAAAGGTGTGTTGAAACAGATCTCATGTCTCAATAAGGTATTTGAGAAAGGAAAGTTAAATAAGAGACCACCTGGGTTTCTCTGAAGAAAGTGGCTGAAGACTTTTCCTCTGAGGAAAGACTAGCCCTCCAAGGAGAAGGGAGAAAAAGTACCCAGAGATGAGTAAATTGCTAGGAAGGGGAAAATAGGATGAGACACTGTAAATATGCAAAGAACCTCTCTGTTTTTAGAACTTCAAACACTCTGCGTGAGATAAGGCAGCATGATAAGATGGACTGATGGATGCTGCAGTAAAACAGACTGGGATTTTTGTGACTTAAACTAGCACTGAGATCCAGAACAGTAGCAGAAACAGAAGAAAGTGATAGTGGAACCATCTTGACTAATCATAGCATGAATTTTCTAAGTCTGTCCAGCATCCATGACCAAACCCTATGCCCTTCATCTGGTCACTAGCTCAGCCCCTGGGTCTTCCTGACACGCATCTCTTCCAACCCACTCATTAACCCAGCGTATAGTTTATCTGTCTGTCTCTCACACACACACACACACAGGAGAACACATGCACACAGGAAATAAAGTCTTAAAAGCTAGTAGGACATGCTGCAGTAATCAGGCACAAGGCTTGGACAGATAAGCATACTTTCTTGCAGCTGTTTACATGCATCTGGTGCCTTTTAACCCCTTTACTCCCTATTTTCCCATGCTTATTACTCCCTGATCCACCTTGACCCCTTTCTTTTCCCTCGAGTCCCTTCCCCTAAACACCCCATAAAAGGTTTTGTCCCAATCCAGAATTCTCTGTTCATTCCCAAAATTCTCTTCCCCCTTGCACCCCACAATAAATGCCATAAACCTTCAGGCAGTGATCCCTCTTAAACTTGAATGGCATTTCAGATTTTCTGAGTCATCTTGGTGGATTTTACACCCCAGATAATGGCCTAATCTGTGTCCTTTGAGGGACACAAGGAGTAGCTGATTCATTGTGTTCCCATCCTCACTGATTAGGCTACTTGGGTTCCTCCGCCCACCATTGTTCCTTTGATCATTACTAGGTCTTTGTGTTTAACTCAGTGGCCTGACAGTCAGATAACCTGACAATCATGACCTTCTCCTGCCTTCAGGGATTAATATGCTAGCTATGGTAGACTACATTTTAACCCAGTGCTCAAGGGGTTAGTACTAAAATGAAGCACATGCCCAGCCCTTATCAGAAATGGTTTTCAAGACACTTACCACAGAAGATTTCTCACTGGTTGCAGAATGAGGCCTCTCAGATTCGGGATACGGTGAATGAGATGCTGGTCTCTTACCAGCCTCTTCCTCTTCTGTGTCCTCCTCATCGAAATTCAAACTGCCTGAAATTCCTGTCAGAATACAGGATCAAGCAGGTAACTTCTGAAAGGTGGTGTCATGAGTTCATGGCATCACTAATACATATAGACTCTTGCATAGCTATTTGCCCTTTTAGTTAATTCCTGTTGTTTCAATTGCTGATTTTCTTCATGTGCTGAATTGCTTCCCAAGCCTTGTAATTCAAACCCCTACTGACATTTTGCAGCTGTCACTGTGTAGATGATTAAGCAGCTGTCAGGCTTTTATTAATACATATTTGACATGATATTACATGATGTAACATACTGCTTAGTATGTGCTGTCATTGAATTAATTTTGCCTATTTTCACGTAAAAAAGCCTTCCATGCCTTAAGATCAAAAGAAGGAAATGCAGATCAATATGCTGACACCTATCCTGTAAATTGGACTATGCACAGTTTATATCCCTTACCATTTCCCTTTAGTCTTATACACACTGAAATGGAGTGTGATAGTCTTCAGGAAGACCCCCTCCTATTCTTACATCAGTAGCAATAACTCAGGTCTCACGAATACTACTAATGATTTGATTTTTAAAGCAGAAGTGCACACTAAGTAGTTCCAGGTCTTAGTTATTTAATCTTAACCTAAGCACAGTTATGTAGAGATGACTGTGGGTATATAGCTGAAATAACTGCGGATAAGGACATTTATAAAGAGCTTCCATACACATCACTGTTTGGTGTTTCCTTCCACTTAGAACTGCATCATTTTGTTCTGTGATTCCATTCTTTAATTTGGCTGTCGAATGGAAAAGCACATAAAGCGCTATAGAAAATGAACACACTCAGCCTGCTAAGGCAAATTATTTTCTGAGAGCCAATATTTTAACAGTGCTCCAACATGGTACTGCATAGAAGGGGCACTGCTGGAAGTTCTTCATCTCAGATGAAACATAAAAACATAGTATTAACAACCTGTCAGTAAACTTCCCAAAGCACATTTGGAAAGAGGAAAGGCGTTAACCCTAGTACTCTGGCCAATTTCAAAATTCACTGTTTATATTCTACCTCCACTAATTTCCCCTGAAGTTTCTGGATATTCTCTCCTGCTTCCTTTTCTAACTCTTACGTAATCTTGCTATCCATAGGTAAGCAGCTGTTGCATCTGACAACTGAATGGAAGTATTTCTACATATAGTAGTACCTGTATATATAAAGTGTTGTGGAAACATTCTGGGACACGGGCTCTGCAAAATAAAACCAAGCTGTGTACCATATTAAACACTAGCCATTATTTTGCTGCAAAGTGCTTAGACTGCATGCAACAAAAAAAGGTTTCCTGTGGTACTGGCAGCATTATAAGATACTTGCCAGACAGAGATAGACACTCCACTGGGAAACTACTCAAAAGGATAAACCTATTGAACATAAACCTCTAAAACTGTCAATTTGGACAGCCTTTGACTCAGGAAGAACACCTTTCCTGTTAGTCTCCTAAACAGTTAAATTACTGGCTATAGAGGATTCTGCTGTTGTGAAAATATTTGAGGATCATATCCAGATATATTACAACTGGAATAAAAATACCCTGAACTTTAGCAAAATGTGAAGTATAGCATTTTTTCACCTTCCTTGGAAAGGCCAGAAATCATACAACACATTGATAAACCTTTAAAATATAACTGGTATGTTCCAATTAATATCAGAAGAAGGAACTGCAGTTCTGCATTTCTACATGCTTTAGAATCAACTAGCTCTGCATTTAAAATATCCTACAGTCCATTGTTTCATGGTTCCTCATATTTTTTAGTTTTTTTTAAGAAGAGCCCTGAAAAAGACCTTTGCCCATTGTCAACTCCTACCTCGTTTCTGTAAGATTTCTTGCAGATCTGGCTTGCCTGCTGTGTCTGTTAGAGCCTCTCCATTATTTTCCTGATCTTCACTGTCTTCTGTTTTGGAAGATCCAGCAGAGAGAGTTTGGAGTTTGGTCCCCAAATCTTGCACTTCTGATTTCAGATAAGCAGCTGGTCCATCAATGCCTGCAGGCCAAAATGAAACAGAATGCTAAAGTCTATTTTTTATAGCTAAGGATGCATCCCAGGGTGGTGGTTCTTTTCATCTTCCCTTGCTCAAGCATTGCTTTAAAGTACTGACGTATACTTGTTCAACTTTTGTCAGAAGACTTGGGAGGAGTCAGGCCTGACCGTGGTATGGACCACCTAGTCCTATAAACATATCAGGAATCAGTTTCTCCATTTATAAATACAGTAACTGTATCTACTTTTTTACAAGGACTTAAAGCAATTAGAATGAGTTGCACTTGGCATGCACATTGATATCCTTTAATTTATTTATGGGCAACTACTCTATTTTCCTTTCCTTCAGATTCCTTTTTTGCTCCTGTGACAATGAGCTCTACAGTGAACATTACAAATCAATTTGATAAAAATATCTACAGTCACAGGCAGAAAAAAAAACACTGTAAATGGATGCCCTCTGTCTTTTTTTGGTAGAAATGAAATTTTCACATTTAAAGAGGCAACACAGCTGTGCACTGCACTTGGTAATTGGTGGAGAAGTCTTGATAGCAGAGCCTGGTGTAACACTTAATACATTTCTGTGTAACACACAATATATAAGTGTAGTTCCATCTTTAGATTTCTTGCTTTCCCACTGTTTTCTTTCTTAAAACTTTTCTGCTTTATCCAGTCATCAGATTTCTGATACATTTACTGCTGCTGTCACTTCTTAACAGGATTTCTTTGTACTGAGGAAGCTTCAGAACTATGAATGCTAGTGAGGGAGCAGTTAGTTTTCATTTTTCTTTCTTATAGTTTCAGCATTACTGAAAATTCCTAACTTAGAAGTTACATCAGTCTTTTATCTCACTCTCTTTTTAAAAGTGTCTTTTAACAGCTTTTTCCCACCTGATTTTAAACATAAATGCTACCATCCACATCACCACTCTCCTCCCCATCCTACAATCCTGAAAGACATCTGGAGAACAAGAACAACATTGAAAAGACATGGGATAACATAGTTCCAGATGTGATCTTCAAACCAGGTAACACTGGTTTGTTTAGGGTTTTTTAATTCTACTCTATACATTAATTCCCTATGAATGCAATGGTGGTATTTTATCATCCTGCAATAGCATGCATCTCAAAGCCTGAGGATGTTTCCTGTTACTTTCTTGACAGGCTGATGGGACCCCAGCCCTCAAACTACTTCCTGACACTTCCACTGGAATGTAGGGCTTTCACTGCTGCTCTTTTTTGCTCCATGTGACATGAAAGTCTTAAAGCTCTCACTACTGTATTTCTTTGCACTCCTAACAATAGTCACTATTTTACTGCAATGTTTTGAGACCACTGAGTTATTTCCTTTGGCTCTGGTATCACTCTACGCTTGTGACTTTCTGGACCACTACAGCTTGTTTATCATGTTTCAGTTGTCTCCCTGAAGCTCACAGGAAACAATAGATGAGGTAAAAACCAGTAAGAACCTAATTCAGTATTCATAAGACATTTGTTTTGCTCTTGTCTACTTTATCATTTAGTCATATGCGATCTTGAGATGGAGTATACCATGATACCAGGAAGAATCAATTACACGCAGACACTACTGGATTTTTATTTTTTTTTTATCCTATAGCTTTGGCTTTATATCTCCCTCCTGTATAGAGGTTCCTAACTCATTTCTACAGTTCTTCTTAACCTAACACAAGGAAGATTACTCAAAAGGCACATGAAGATTCTCAGCTGTCAAAATTCAAGCTAAGGTTTTTGTTTGTTTTTCCAGTTCAGTATTGCTCAACCATACATAGAAAGGTGTGTAATCAATCTTGGTTATCACTTGACCACTGTTACAGCCATGTAGGTGCCCATCTGTGACTTAAAATGCACTCACTGACATTTTGGGGAAGGTTGTTGCAATCAGGTTGATTACTTACCATGTAAAATAACATCACCGTGGGAAGGGGTAGGAGTTTCTACTAAAGGAGTCTGCTCCTCACACCCTTTTGGCTTTGACCTACGCAGCTTTGCCTCAGGATTTGGCTGTACCATCAAGGGATCAAGACGTTTTTTCCTCTGCTTCTTCTCTAGAAGAGCTCTCTGTGAAATAAAGAAGCATGAAATAAGGATGAATAACCACATCCAGGGATGCAGAAATCATACCTCAGCCATTGTCAATGACATGTCACTGATCAGGTTCTCCAATAAACCTGGAATACTCTTGTAATCTCTTACAAAAATCCTGGATACAGTTATCACTGTGTCTTTGGAGTGAGACATTCCCTTTGATTCTCCATCAGGGTGATGTGGACACCTGCTTATCTATCCTGAGATCATCAGGAGATAATTTTAACTCCTTCCATCCAGTCTAAACTGCAGCAATCCTTAATATATATAGACAAATTCAGCTGTCTCTTATGATCCAGTATAAAAAAGGCAGGACTTGCAAAGGAAAAGGTTTTTGTCTCAAAAGCTATCACCTTATAGGGAGATCTTAAAACAAATAGTTCCCAGAAACCAATGTTAAGACATCAGATTGGGGGGGGGGGGAATCTAAAAATTACAGTCACTAAAATAAGACTAATCCAGTAAAAGGAAAATGTATCTACCTTGCAAAATTTTTCCATGTAATTCAGGCTTGAAAGGAAACAATGGTAAATGCAAACGTTGAAAAATAAAACATTACTTTTCCAAGATAAATGTACATTTGGTGTTTATGATTTCCTACTAAATGAGAATAGAAACAACTTCTAGACTTAAATCAAGGCAAATGGGGACACTGCACCATTTTAAAGAAAGCCACACTTAACCCTTAAAAGTTAAGGCAATGGATGAAGGAGGAAAAATCATATTGTGATATTCTGTAAGGCACCACTATGCAAAAGACATGCAAGCCCCTTGCCATAGATGCAGTTTATCCATGCCTGCTTCTTAGCTATCTGTACACCCCCTGAAAATTGTTCTTAATGATAGAAACCCTTCCTCCACCAAATTCTTTCCAGTCTCCAAGGATCCATCAGATAAACAGTACCAACAATTCAATCCACTTGAGACACAGACATCTCTGAAACCCTTCTCTCCTGTTCTGCTTTTTCTCTCTCTTGTTGGTTCTTTCCTCTCCTATTGGGCTTTTTATCTCAAGTGAGGTTAGTTTCTCAGGCAACATCTCCCTGAGAAACTGCAACACAACTCAGCCCTTGGTCTTTTATTCTTTCTGCTTTTCAAGCACTTACCTAAAAAAAAACCCCCAAACCAAACCAACCTTTTTTATTTGAACTCATAATTACACTTTGAAGCAGTACAGGTAGCATTTGCAGAATTATTTGCAAGGATTTTCCTGCAGAGCAAAAATTACATAGAATTCCAAAGAGATTATCACATTGGTCTAGGAGAAGAAAAGAAAAATAAGCAGAAGAAGTCAAATTCTTTGAAAATGCTAATTGCAGATAAAATTTGTTTTCTATAAAGACAGTCAGACTCTCGAGAAGAATTTACATTGGTTTGTGTTGTTTATTTTTCAAATTAATGCTGAGGAAAAGTAAAAAATTTCATGACAGTTTATAAGTCTCTAATAGTTTAAATAAAAGGAAAGAGGGAAAACAAGAATCAGAACATTATATCCTAAATAAGGATTTGAGAAAAACTGTTGCCAATGCTTCTTTACCTGACAAATAGATAGACAAGAAAAAATAAACCAGACATCATAAAGGCAGTAAGAAAGTACACAGCTACTGCTAGAATGGGAATTGAACTTGGGATCAACATAGATATAAGAACTTTCAGAGCTACTTAACCGATTATTCTATTAGATGATATTTTTTTAAACATTTCACTGCTCACCAGTTGAGAAAATTTATTTTTTCTTATTACAGTACAGTCTGTTTTATCAAAGAGTTTCTAGGATTTACCAATCCAACGGGATCATATTGGATTACATTGAAACAGACATTTTTCTGCTGGTAGATATGACCAATCTTTTTTTTTTTGCAAGAACTTCAGGACAATAAAAGTGACAAAACTTGACAGTAATTCTCTCTACTACTTTGATTACTGAGATGAAAAAGAAAAAATTTACAAGTCCACTGACAGGACAGTAGCAGTTCATTTTCTCTACATAAGGTGGCAGAGCAGCCTTACCTTCAGTACTATGTATTCTCAGACTTACTCCACTAAAATGAAGTCGAAAAAAACGAAACTGTATTTTGTTTAATTTTGTCTACTAACTAGCCTTTTCCTGCAGCTCTGTGTTACAGTAAAAATTCATACAATATTACAGCAAAAATGTTAGATATTTCATGAACAGGACACCAGAACACATAACCCATTAAATAACAGATACACACTATCATTTGTTCAGGATTTTGTAAACTGCATGCATTAAATACTTTCAGAAACGTTTTCTTCGCACCACAGTAAAGTATAACATCAGAATACAGGATGATTAAAGGATCACAAACCACCAACTCTGGTTCTTATGAGTTTCCAACAAGCTAAGAAGTCAGATGTGTCACAGCATACTAATAGGACAAGTACTTTAGTATTTTTCCTACAACTGTGATGAACAGGAAGGTGGTATACAGGAATGTTCCAACCACTCCACCCTTGAAGGTGCAATACCATAGTACTTATTATTTGGCACAGTCCTACCTCAGTAGGCCATGTGGGATGGATCCTACCTCTGAAACATCCTTACCACTCTTCCATGGAGCTCCCCCTTAGTTCATGCTGAGGCAGCAGTGACAATGCTAGTGATGATGGCATTAATGAAACTTCGTGTGAAGAGTAAGTACCACACCAGGTGCCTTCAGAAATATGTCTTCAGCTTTGTGCTCCCCACACGCAGGGAGATGGCAGCATTGCACCTGGAGCTGCAGGAACACCTTGTACTACTAGGGGAGTGGCTGCCAGGCAGAGCTGGCCCACAAAAGGAACTTGATGTCATGCATTATTAGAAATAACGTTGTACTGCAATTACTGGGTTTCCAAACCCATCATAAAGAAGGATGACAGGCATACGTCTTTGCTGTGGCAAATGCTTATCCCAGATTCTCTGTATGGCCAAAGGTTCTAAATGTGATCCTGCTGGATTAAAACATTTTTCATTTTTATCCCAATTCCTATAAATGTTTAGGACAAATTAATCAAGTGGATCATTGTCTACAACCAGCAATGAGCCCCTCATGTCTGACAGGGATCTCGTATTGATCTCTAGTTCTTCAGAATGCATGATACTATTCATATAAAAATTAAAAGCAGACTTTAAAAGTTAACATCTAAACCTAAACACACAGTCCTAAAGTAGAGACTGTTAGCATTTCTCAACAAATCTCATTTGTGAGGAGGGATAGTAGTGTTAAAATATATTTTAGTGATGATATTTTCTAGCTTTTGCAATCATCTGCAAAACCAATCTCAAACAAATCCAAGAAAGGCTCAAAGAAAATTGCAAGAGGGTTCTTGCAATCCTTTAAACTCGCTTTGTCATGATTCAACTGAGAGCTGCTCCCAGGGAATTCCACCCAGCCCAGCAGCTTTGTTTTGGTGGAACAGCAATGCAGCCCCATGACAAGGTCTGAAACTAGGCATACGTTCACCACAGTGCCAGGGATTACCACCAGTTTATGACCCAAGTCCTACAACAGACACTGAGGTACAGCACCAAGCTGTCAGACCATCCTTAGTTTGGAACTTCTTACCGAGTGGCATTTGGCACTAAATATTGTTTTACTGATTATTTGAACTAACGCTTGCCTTTTTTTTTTTTTTTCCCCCCTCTTTTTTTCCAAACAAGTGTCACTGGATAGCCTACAGGTATAAGGATCATCCTAGCTTCCACAAATATGACCAAAGATAAATTCTACTCCTTGACTTTTTAGTGTTTTAGATAAAAACCTATATACACACAGATAAAGCTGGTGATAAATCCACTGTCAGAAGTCTAAGCTAAGTAAACTCAGACTAGAAATAATGAACAAGTTGTGGTAAAGAGGGTTATTATCCACTGGAGCAATTTCCTGAAGACTGTCATGTCTGGATTTAGAGATCCTCAGTTGAGAGAGAGCTTTTCTAAAAGACATACTTTAATTTGAACACAGATTAATTTAATGCAAGACAGTGATTTGTGGTCCATGTGAAGCAGCCAGCTAGAGAATCATAATAATCTCACATCTTCTAATCTATTTATAAGCATTTAAAATTTCACAGAGGAAGAATATTAAGGATGGATACTTTATTACTTTGAAGAATATGGTGATGTAAGCATCCAACACTTTAAAAACCTAGACCTACTATTTGACAAATGCTTGGCTGTAAATGTTTTCTTTGTAGGAAACAAAAAAAGTCAAAATATGCCGGAAATCTTTCTTAACAGCAGTGTTAAGAAGATCTTTCTATAGCTCAGGGAAACATTCTTTTCCTTTGATGCTTAAAATGAGTAATTCCCTGCTATCTTCCTCTCTTTTGATTCATTCCTGCACTGTGGTGACTCAGTCCCAATGAAATAAGTATGAAAAATAAATGTATCAAAGAAATCAAGCCTACAAGTCATAGCAAGGTTGACAAATTAACAAAAGCCATGAAAATCTTTAAAGAAAAATGTTAGCAATGAGTTCTTGTTTGTATTCTTTAGACCAATAATTTTTCACATTTCACCCCTGTTTCTCAAGTCTCTAGATGGCTAATGTTTGTTTGTGTATACTTATTTTTACCAGCTTCAAGCACCAGCATTTACCTGATTCTCTAGTTTCAGCTGTCGTAGCTTCATGGTTTCATCCTTAAAGATGCTGGGAAAGGGAAAGAAACAAATTAATTATTGCTAGTAAATACATTGCATTATAAGAGCACAGGATATTCACAGACCACAACTTCACTCACAAGACTTTAAAACAATTGTAAAGACATAACTTTTAATCCACAAGAAGACCAAGTAACATAGCATTAAAAAATAAAATATACTTCATATTCCATCATAAATAGGACCAAACTGTAGTTTAATCACCTTAATAAACTGTTCTGAAAACATTTTATAAGCAAAAGATGCTTCACTACTGATGGATGGATTATGAGCCACTGTTGAGGTGGGCTATGAGACAATTTATATCTGAAAGCTTAATACAGTTCAAACCAATTCTGCAAAGTCCCTGCTCTTTCACAGAATATCCAATTCCAAATTAACTCAGAATTTTAGGTTTTGTCTTGGAGTCAAACCCACACCATTTTTTCCTCCTGCCGGGCTTCCCAGAACTACTGTCAATACCTGAGAGAATCTGTATTTGCAACACCTGGTATTACTTCCTAGAGATGAAAAAAAAAATTATTTCACTCTGATTTTTTCATAGAAAACTTTCATAAGAACTCTAGATTTTCATTCCAAGTTGTTTTCCATATAGACTTCCCTTTTCCTTTTGTATGATAATGAATTATTACATAAAGTGTGATTTAGAGCAGTTAACCCAACAAAGGGCAAAGGTTAACTGACAAATGAGCATATATTGTGCCTACCACAGTTGTGCACTTTCCTTCCACACAGCTTTGACAAAGATCTCTCTAGAAGTGAGAAAGCATCAGGAAGAATAAATACAGGAAACAGACAAACATTATATATTTTATCGATGGCAAGCAGAAAAGCAGGGCTAGCCAAAATTTCAATTTAAACAGGAAATTCTCTGTCTGGCCTAGGGATGCAATGTCCAATGATGTGAAGTCACAAGCCAGCGGACAGTGCTGAATATACCCCTAACAAGGAAAACCAGAGAGATGAAGAGAGACAGGTGGAGTAGGGTTTCTGCAAAACACATGCCATGGAAATTGGATCACAGAACATGGAGCTAATGAGGAGAAAGGGCTCAGAGTCCCCTTAACCCCTAGCAAATCCACATGTGTCTCCACTTTCAGGGCAAGCAGAGGACTGATCAGAGGTCTTTACAGACAGACTACTCTAGCCAACACAGGTCCTCTTCTGGAAGGCTGAAACACACAGAAAAAAAGTTTTGTATATGCACATCATATAGAACAGTTTATATACTCTGAAATTGATGCTTACTGCCAAACTAATGGTATTTTAAAGCAAGTTATCCCTGCCACTGCTTTTTCACTTCGTATTTTTCCTTATTTCTATCACATTTTTCTAATGTATTTCAAGTATCATCACATAACAGGCCTATGATCTTGAAAACACCTTGCTTCAAAAACTGATGTTACTCCTCACATGGACCAGTAATACATAGCCCCATGGACTCAAAGGCAATGCAGGGCCTGGAAAAATTAATGTCCATCTTGAAAAGGGATGGAGACCTATTCCGTGTCCCCCACAGCAACAGTTACAGTAATACAGTCATCTCCAACTGAAAACATCCACTATTTAAAAATGAAACATGCAGAGACATATCTACTGAGTGCAGCAAGATACACATTAGCTGCCACGTGAAACTTCAAGTTAAAACGTGACATGCTTTTTATTTAAAGCATAGGTAATGGAAAAGACCATCTTTGGCAAAGCCCAAAAAAATGCTTGAATGTTCCACCAAAAATATTCATGACCAAAAAAGAAAAGGGGTGTGTGGGTGGGTGTGTGTGTATGAGAAATACCTTTTTTTTTTTTTTCCTTTTTTTTTTTTTTTTTCATATACCTACTGGCTTAAACAATAGATGACATTTGTTAACTGCAGTCAAGAATTTGTTATGAAGCAATCTATGTAGCTCTGATCAATATAAGATTTATGGACAAATTTCTATATAATTAAAAAGAACTACAAAGGTGTCCTGTGTAGACATAAGCTACTGTCTGTGGTTTTGTTGCTTTTCCTAATAGAAAATGCATTCCTGACAATTTGAGTCCCTTCTTCAGACAATAAAAAGAAACAAAACCATTACTAATTCTGGAAGTAATTTCCAGGTTTTCCTTTTTACCTGGAAGATGGCAAAATGCTGAAGTATTAGGACTCGCATACACACCTCACAGAAATCCTCAACAAAAATTATTTACTTTGTTCTTTTAAATTATTTTCTACCAACACTGGAATAAAGTTAGGTAACATCAAAGACAGGTCTGAAGACTGTTGGAACAGGACTGTAACACAGACTACACAGTGCCTCACCTCTAACCACTTAACTGAGACTCAAACATGGTTGAAATAGATAGATTCTAACAGGTCACAGAGCTCGATAAAGCAAAAAGAGTCTTCTCTTTAACAATTTATTGTTAAACACAGACCAAAATCACCTTCTAGCAGGCCACAAAATGAAAGCAGCCATCAATCCTTCCATTATAAAGTGCAAGGATTCACACAAGGAGCAAAACTAAAAGAATTAAAGCCATGAGCACTGTGGCACTGTAAATAGTAACTAAAAGAAAAAAAAAAACAAAACCAACAACCAACCAAAAAACCTACACTGTATATTAACTTCTGCAACCTTCCTTCCAGCACTTGGTCATCATGACAGTGTAACATAATAACCAGACAAAAAAGAGCTTCCCAGGCATTGACACGCTTCAAGCTTTTTTTTCTACCCGCTACAGCGGGGTTGGTGTTAGTACAGACCTTAGAGGAAAAAGCTGTGGCAGAGTCACTCCCACAGCTCACCACTAAGGAATGCAAGGAGTGTGCTCATACAGCTGCAGGCTTCAAACGCGAATCTACTCCTTCAGATAGACTGGCTACACAGACCAGTGTATCCAAGTGCTCCTCGGACATGCCCCCGCAAAACTACTCTTTGCTATGCTTTTCTATTTGAAGGGTTTATGTGCAATAAGAGGAATTAAATATCCAGCACGAACAGGAAAAATAAGCAGCATTTCCATAGCCACAACAACATAGTTCAAAGCAGAAAATAAAAACCAACCCACAACCACCAAACCAGTCACCCATTTACTGAAGAGAACTGAAAATATTCAAGTAGACTGTCATAATCTTCCTCTTCCCAGTCGCTGCAGTAGAGCAGATGTATCAAGATCCTGCCCACCAACTCCTCTGCTAAATTTAACCAGAATCCACTAGCTCTCCTACTAAAGCTGTGTGACCGGTAATGGACACATGTCACAAAGGAAAAAATGACCCAGAATGTAACAGAGACGTGAAAACTAATGATTATCCAGGATACAGAACAAAAATGAGAGTGGGAAAGCAACTATTTAACAAAAACTCTCAACTGAGATGATACAACAGCCTATCTGAATGGGGGAGAAGACAGTGACACATCAAGGGGTTCACAGATCCATCTCCAGATTCCACATAGACCAATATGAAGTAAAATGTTTTATTTTAAACAGATACCACCTCAAATTCCTGCTGAAATCAGAATTGGCCTTGTTTTCACATCATAATCAGAAATTACAGTATTGCAATAGGAATATGAATGACAAATTTATTATAGATGGGTTTATTTGGTCTTTCCTAACCATTTTCAGAATATCAAACTAACCACAGTGAAGAGATAACTCGCAAGTTAACAGATGCTCATAGACAGAATTAAGGCTTTATGCAGTTTATTTTCATTTCTGTAAAAAAGGCACACTACATCTGTTGATAGTTCTTTCAGAATGGGCATATTATTTTTCAAAAACACACTGAAATTTTGGAATTACAAACCATGTCATAAAGTATACATATGGATAGGTAGAGTTAACACTCTTGCTTTCATTGTAACTTCTCTGTGTTCCTGAATATATTATACTTAACCCCCCCTTAAATAGTTATGTTCTAAGCACTTGGCAATAATTACCATTGAATTGGCCAAATATAAACCCACAGTTTAATGCAACTCTGAGAATACTGAAAAACCCTGATATTAAAGCAGGACAACATAGAAAATAGGGCAAAAAAGCAGTGACCCTGTCTGAAAATGGTCTTCCCATTCTCTCCGAGGTCCACACAAGAGAAAGGATTCTGAATAACTGAAGAGGATTCAGCAGAAAGCTGAACAAATTGACCAAGCACTGGAAAATGTTCCTCTTAGCAAGAATTGAATGCATCCTGCAGTTTACTCAAGAGAAAACTAATCAATACACTCCACTCTATTCCATGGATTTGAGGCCACAAATGACTACTGATGAAAGAAGACAACAAAATCCAGACAGACAGAACTGAAGATAAACAAATTCAGACTGAAAATAAAATTTTTATTTAACACCGTGATTAACCAACCATTGGGATATGTCACAGAGCTGTGGATTTTCAACAGAAAACAACAGGTTTTAATCAAGGTTGAATACTATTACACTAAAACCTGCTGTACAGCTTTGGTCTACCTCAGATTTCAGGTGCAGTTATCCCAGATGGGAGAGGTAAGCAATCTTCTTTCAAGGTATATCAATGGACCAATTAAGTCCCCTTTATATACTGTCTGTTGAAGTTGTAAAGAGGCAAATAAAAGGTTGCCTTTATTATGGACCAGGTTTTGCAAGGAATTGACTGGTTGCAGCTGTGAGTGAGAGGCAGCAAGCAAAGGGACAAGAAAAGCCACAGGAAGAGCAGCCTGGAGAAAGTGTTCTACACGATCCTGAATTCACTGAAAAGACACAGTTGAAATATGTTGAACAAAGGAAAAAACCTCATGATAGTTCTTCATGAATAGTTACATTCCTCATAGTCCACTAAAGAAATACTCTACTTAGTTTTTCCTCCTAAAGAAGCAAGGCAGCAAGGTCTCGCAGATTGAAGTTTCCCTGGTAGCTAAAGCACGTCTTCAATTCAAGTAGTTTGATAAACAAAAAGTAAGGTTCTCTTGCCTCTTTTAAGCAGAAGGTCAGACTAGCTGACAGAAACAGACCCACCCTACTCTTAAAAGAAAATCTGACTCAAGAGAAGGAATGATAGCTTATTTTGCTTTTTAACTGTTCTAAGCTTCTTTAGAGCATATATTAGCACTGTATATGCACTGAATTCTTGGTGAGAAAAATTCAGGAAATATCACCTGTTAGTGCACAGCTCTAGAGAAGGCACTAAAAAATCAGATACTCTTTAGTTTGGCAGAGAGATTTGGGGAAAACGTGCAGCAGAAGCTTTTATTTTATTTTAAAGCGGACTAGGGTTTGAGTTTACTTCACCCTGTTACAAACAAGCTTGATATTTTATTTCAGTCTCTGCTTCCTTTAAAGGAACTCCAAGGCACAATAAACTAATACCATTTTCATCTACAAATGTCCCAAATACCTTATGTTCCATTTCTCACTCTACAGAGGGCTGCTTCCATCGGGAGTCTAACAAAGCTCACGTAACTCCTTTTTCCTTTGCAGGACAGTTTATTAATGTGGTAGCAGCAGTTATGCCTCTGAGCAATACTCCCAGAATTTAAGAATCAGGGAATGAGAAGAACGTGGCTTGTGGCACATATCTTTGTCCACTAGATTTTATTTTTAGCCGTAGGAGCGTGAGTAAAAGCAACTTCAGTAAGAAACATGGAGCCAGCTGGTATGAAGCAGTTTTCACTCTTAACTCTCCAAAGAACTTTCCTGGGAATTGTTCTCCTCATCTGAACTACAGCTATGAAGGAAAACAGAAGCTGTAGAAAAGGGATCATGTGAAGAAGATACATTCCAAACAAAATTGCAATACCATCTCTGGAAACGGGTTGAGGAGCAAAATTTATCTGTGATGCACCTTCCAATCCACAAAAGGGAGGAGTCCCAGCTGCTTTCCCTGCGACTGACACAACTGTAATTGTTCATTTCTGGGAAACTGTGTAACATCACATTCATAGGAGGATTATCACATTTTTCTGCCTTCCCCAAGGCAGAAGAGTGAGAATTTTTTTTGGCAAACATGGGATATTCTTCCTTCGGAATTAAACTAACTGCTGTAAGTCTTCCAAGGTAACCTGGATCTGCTGCAAATCAGCCATAAACTGCCACACCCATTTCTGAGTGACACAGCTCAGGCTGCATCAACATTTCAGTTATAAGTTATTTTCAAAGCAGTTGGTATTTCAACAAGGGCAAGTTTTAGCCTTTGTCTGTGTTTCTTACAAAAATAAACTTTTCTCCAGTGAAATCAGTTTTACCTTTGATTCTGCACCTGAAAGAAACATGCACAGATTTCTAATGCCAACAGCATATTGTCTTGAGAAAGGTTTCACAAGATTTGTGTGGCAAGTTTTTCACCTACAGGACATATTATGGGAACAATGACATGGCAACAGCGAACACTTCATTCTGGAAGCAATTCTAAATGAACGAATATATTACTGTGAATAAAGATTGTCTTGGATATGCTTTAACACACAAATTACATCCCACATGATACAGATTGAATAAGACTTAAAATATTTGAAAAGTAGTATAAAATTAACTAATAAGAACTTTAAAGTCAACTGCCAGACCAGGGTGGGTGGGGGAGCAGAAAGACAAGCATCTAGATCTGTATGTCCTACTCCACTTTAAAACACACCTGAACCCTCTAGGCACTGCATGTTTCTGCCAATAACTTGTGGCAACTATCTCAACGATTTACAAGTTACTAAAGAAAATCCTAAAGAAACACAAATGCAAGTTAGTCTTTTAAAACTTCTGCTTCTACCTACCTCTGAGTTTAAAAATGGAACTTCACTGTGGAATTATTAGGTACTTCTCTTCAAATTCACATGGATTACAGGCCTGTCAAAAATACCCAATCCACCATCCCTCACAAAAGCCTGAAAAGACTGGTGATCTGAAGAATATAGCTATATATTCTTCATATATAAATATAAGTTTTGCCTTTATTGTGGCAAAACAGCTGCCCCAACAACTCAGAGCAATAGGAATACTATGCTGAAGAAAGTAATTCAAGAAAAAACAATCTGATACGCCCGTGCTACAGAAAAATATTGTTATAAATAATTTTTGTTAGCTAAAATGAAGAAAGTGATTTTAATCCAAATCTATCCTTGCAGCACCACGTTCTCCATACTTGCATAATGCAATAATGCCATTAAACGCACAATGCCCTAATTGTTAAGTGCAATGTACCTGAAAGTAACAGGCTGTTCAGGTTAAAACAGCTCAGCAAGAGCTAAACCCATTTTGCCTAAAGGAGATCCTTTGAAAATGCATCCGTTTTGTGGTGACTGTTCACATGCCAAATGTAACTAGGTAAATAATGATGCAGTCTAGGATGGACTTACTGCAGCTGAGGTAATGCAGAAAAGACATAAACTTCTCTTTTCTTTACAGGGCTCATTCCAGTGATTTTGTAAGATAAAATGAAACATTGTAAGCAAGGGTGAAAGGACCACTCAGAAGAATCACCCCTATCTTCAGTTTCAAAATGGTATCCGTGGAAGCACAAAACCCTAGTATAAAATTATCACCTTGCAAATGCAACGGGATATGCTCCACACTATTACATACCTACAAAAACACACCTTGAAATAGGAAGAACTAATTGCGTCAGAAGACTGTCAGCAAACCAAACAGGAACCTGCTAGTAAAAGTAACAGAACGTGCAGAACTGAAGGATAATTGGGAGAAAAGTTGAATTACGGCAAAACAAAGAAAAAAGCATATGCTGTCTGATGAGATTCCTTTTTCAGAAATGGATTGATGTTGTCTTGGTGGACAACAAGTTGACCACGAGCCAGCAATACATCCTCAAGGCAGCCTGGGCTGCATTAGGAGAAGCATTGCCAGGTCAAGGGGAGTGACCATACCTCTCTGCTCAGCACTGGTGAATTCACACAAGTAGTGTTGTGTCCAGTTGTGGGCTCCTCAGCACAAAAAGACGTGGACATACCGGAGCAAGTTCATCAAAGGGCCACAGAGATAATTAAGGGACTGGAGTATTTTGCATGAGGTGAGTCCGAGAGAACTGGGATGATTCAGCCTGGAGAAGGCTCAGGGGGGATCTTATACAGGTGTATAAATACCTGATGGGAGGGCGTAAAGACGATGAAGCCAGTAATGCCTACTGACAGGGCAAGCGACAATAGACACAAACTAAAACACTTGAAATTCTATCCTAATGTAGGAAAAAAACTCTTACGGAGACAGTGGTCAATCACTGGAAGAGGTTGCCCAGAGAAGTTGTGGAGTCTCCACAAAACCTGGCTGGACATCATCCTGGGCAACCTGCTCCAACCGACTCTGCTTGAGCATTGGGGTTGGACCAGATGATCTCAAGAAGCCCCTTCCAACCTCCACGATTCCGTGATTCTGGCTGTTTGGGTTCTAGAGATCATAAGATAAATTGAGATCGTTTAAAGCCCAAGTCTGAGAGAAATTAGATGACAATAAATAACACAGCCTGTTACAAGAAAATGCACCAGGAACACAAGCATCGTGAAAAGGTTAAATTCTGAGCTCAGGACTATTTTTACTACTGTATTCCTTAGTGTTTCATACATAATTAAAAAACTTTACCAAGTGATTCAATCTCTAACAAGTGATTCAAACAAAATTCAAAAACTTTACCAAGCACCAAAGATCAGCTCCCCCTACTTGGAACAAGGGACCAGAGCAATGAAAATAAAGCAGCACCTTTTGGACAGAAGCTAGTAGATCATCTGTCTGGACTACAAAGAAGAGTGCAAACAAAAGCCTGTGTCATTCCCTACTATACTATACTGGGAGAACATAAAGTAGATTCTTGTTTTCCTTAGCCAGAAAAGTCTCAAGTAATTTGTTACAGCATACCTAAAGTGAAAGGAGTATTCTTTTCCTGGAAGGAAGGCCAAGAGAAGCCAGAAATCCACACAGGCTATTAACCATTAAAGCCATCATGGATGCTGGGAGGTTGGCACAGAAGATGACAACCTAAGAATAAAAATATGCACATAAACTTATCTTTAAGTGTGTAGCCAAACAGGGGGTACTAAACTGGGTTTTTCTTACAATGTTTGAATGAAAAAGGAGACAAGGAATCTCCTGCCCACACACATTCCTTCAAGAGTTCACACCTGGTGACTCCTTGAGTGAGGACTTTTCAGCTCTTATCCACCAATATAACCACAGAATGTTATGCTTCCAAAATAATGTTTATTCAGGTGAATTTAATGAATCTTAGGTTTCTGCTAAGGAAAAGAAAGAGACATTTATTCCATAAGCAAAACACCAGCTTTCTATTTAATGTCCTCTCAACTACACACTCCAAACCCCCAGGGTCACTTCATTTATAGAAATTGTTCTACCCAAGGAAAGAGCAAAGCAAGATCCACAGGGCTTAGAATTCTGACTCCTATGATCTTCTGCTTGTAAATTATTAAACGTTGCCTGTCACTTTTGTTGATGTCATACCCCATTACAACATGAAACCAGTGAAACGTAGAGCAGTTGCTATTCTCTCCTAGCAACAAAGTCAGCAGTTAAATAGCACACACTATGCTTAAGCCAGACCAGATAACAAAACTCAAAGTTCCCCCAAAATAAGCGTATTGCACTTCATGTCACAAGCTGCACTTGTTTTGTAGCCTTTCAAACTAAAAATTGGGGAAGGAATAAATGAAATTTTCTGAACTGACACTCTAGAACTGATTGTGGACTTTTAGTCCCAGTCCAGTTTTTTTTATTTTTAAAAGATTGAAAAGGATGCCATTAAAGAGATAGAAACAGCAAAATTTCATTTTCATCCCAAATTAGGTGACTCAGCAAGATACTGCTGTTAGATTCAGATTCTTGTTCTTTCTTTTCCTCAGATTTCACATAAGAATGCTAAATGGGAGAGGAGGGCAGAAGTGACTACAGACTTCTATAACAATAAGACAGGCAGTTAGAGTTCTAACATGCCACAGAATATATGTTTTAAACAACACTAGGAGTAAGGATAAATGTTCTTGCAGTAGTCTGAGACAACAGCTCTAAGCATATCAGCAAATCCACTTAGAATTCATCCCATGACCCAATTACAACACAATCATAAGTTTTATTTTGGAGATCACCCAAGTGTGCCTCAGTGACAAAACATGTCTGGAGCTATCCCAGGGCAAGCCTGGGTGCAGAAAGTTTTCACACATACAAAGTCATGATTATGTTGAAATCAGGGCATTAGTCCCTCCTACAGATGCCACACAAACAGTGGTTACAAAAAAAAAAAAGCTGAAAAATAATGGTTGTTTCCATAAATACAAGTCATCAATAACTGAAATTCTAAATTGTAAGAGATGGGAGAAGAAGAAATTAGAAACTGAAGAAACAAGGTTCAACTTTAAGACAACTCTTTCATCGTTCTAACAATTGCAGTTACCAAGTGCATTTTGAGCTGTATTTGGAAATTTTAGTGACAGGTGTTACAGCGTTGCTACTTTTTCTCTCTTGGCACTGCTGTCTCCATGACAGGAAGTGAGGAGATTCCTCCTTCATTCACACTGACAGCAGCGGCATCAAACTGCAGTCGCAAAGGGGTTTATTTTACTCCTAGGAGTACATCTCAACCACATACCACATTTATAAAATATTTACAGATTTATCTCATTTTGGGCAGATTTCTTGGTTATAATGTTTAGACTTGAAAGGAATGAAGCAAACAAGATAGAAAGCCAGTTATCTTATCTAAGGATAAGATTTGCAGAATTATAAATCCTGGAATTTACAAAACACTGCTTGTGCATTTCAAGGTCATCTGCGGCCAAATAAAAGTACTAAAGGACTAACAGATGCTGATAGGCTTTTAAAAAGAAATTTAAACTTCTCTGTCTTCTCTGGACGATAAGTGGAACTAAAATGATTAGAAAAGTGTGTCTTTTTTTCCCCAAATTATAATTAAAGTGCATCTATACAAAACAGTCAAGCCCAGCAGCCACCAAGATTCCTAACAACCTCAACTGCACTGAGGTTTTTCAAACAAGGAAAGGACTGTTGGCTGGACAACTATATATGAAATGACTTTTGAACATTTTTCTGTCTGTGGGCTCACAATCTTCTGAAAATTGAGCTTATTGTCAATAAGACCTTTTTCTTCATTAACCTTTGAAGACACTGAGGAAGTATCCCTGAGTTCCTGAGTTCACAAACTGAAAACCCCTAACTCATACATGTCTAGTCACCCAAGAAGCATCCAAATTATGGGATGGACCACTGTAGTTGACACCTACTTTTGAGGTCTTTGCAAACTCAGTCAAGATTTTTGCACCTTGAAAATTCTGTTCTTTATACACAACATTTGCAAGTCAGAAGCTGAAGTATATTTGGATGGCACCATGTCAGAAGCCTTAAATATTCCTGTATATTGTATAATTAGTGCATGACAAGGTGAAGTTTATCAGTCTCCAAGATTCTAAAATACATACCACTGTAAGAACCAAATCACCTTCTCAGTATTTTAAAAGCTTACAGTGATTTGGAGTAACATCTGACAGTTTCTACTGCATTCAACATTATTAATTTCATGCTAAGTCTCAAAATGGACTTTCCCAAATGAAGAGAGAAGGTATAGCACCTACCGAAAGCATGAAATAGCACTATCAACTTTATAATTTTCTAAAGCATTAAGACAGTTGTGCCATGCCTACCTGAAAGTCAATCAAACTTCAAAACAAACTGGAGCAATCTCAGTTGCAGCCACCTCAAATGGAAGATAGGTTAACACAGTGCCATAGTTTCAAGGGACAACCTTTTTCAGAGATGGCCCAAAGCCAAGATCTCGGACGTCTATTCATCATCAAGTTTCCCACCACATTTATAAAAGTATAGACATTTCTTTTTGACTTGTTTCCTTCACCTCTGTCCATGAGAAATAAAATACTTTTTATATCTTAATGTGTATTTTACATATTGCTCAATAGTGAAAGTATTCAACCTCAGGAAAAGAAAAACTAAATTTTAAAAAAAGCTGTCAACTGGTTTTCAGGTACAGATTTTTTTAAACTTTACTGGTAGTATCTTCATTGCTATGAACTGTCAGTTATCATGTATCACACTTACTTCTATACAAACCACTGTTTGGACAACTGACAATTACTTTACCAAATAAGAGTTCTAATGACTAAACCAGTGCTTTATGGATAATTTTACTATTCTCTTCTCAGTAAAAGAAGATCCTTCTTAAGAATACCATCTTTTGTCTTCCTGCAATTTATTATAATGCTGCTGAACATTCTAAGTTCAGAGTCATACCCCTAAAAATAATAGGCCTGTAGGAGATATTTAAAAACTACGTACTTTTCTTTAGGTTCATGTATTCTAGGTTTTTTACTTTAACATGGATACTAAGAAAGCGAAGGAAATGGATTGTTTGTTTAATAAACTGGGGGTGGGAGGGAAGCAGCTATCACATGAACTGTCATTATTGTTAGGCTATTTCTGTGAGGCATCCATAAAAGTATGTGAAACAAGTTTCTTCACAGAAAGAAATTATACCAGTACAACTGTTATCAGAAAAGCAGCATAATTTCCTGTAGCTTCAACTCTGTCAAACTTAAACAATCGAATATCTATGCAAGGAAGTTTATGTGCATCTGGTCTTCAGTTTTTAAAGCATTGTTTCCAGAATTGGTAGACAAACCTCAGCTGTTAAAGTGTGGGTAAAGAAGTCATCTTCTAATGTTTCACGGCATATTTGGTGGACTCAAGAGATTATGGGGCCCCTTCTAACTCTATTGCCTCTTTTCACCCTCAACTAAAATTATCATTTATGTCATAAACAAATACAGTTTTTCTTCTACACTGTGCTCGTTATAATCCAGCTGCTAGAAGTTTAGCTCTAAAGTTTTCTCTCTTTACTTGCTTCTCCTTACCCCATCCAAACATCAGAGGCACAGAAGATACATTTCTCCTGTGTTTTTACAATCATGCTAATTCTGTCAGAACCCATTTTCACCGCCTGTCTGTATCCTCACATTTAATTTCAAATAATTTCTGGTTTGAGCCATTCAGGTGCCACGGGAATAATCTCTTTCCAAAATCTCTTCTCCCAAGTTCACGGTTGTTTTTCTGTATTACATCAGTTAAGTTCCTTTCAGTTATTCCTCTCTTTCTTGCAACGGCGATCAGAGTATGTTACCACACACATCAAGAGCTTCATTAGGAACTGAAGAGCTGAATAACACTGAAAAAAATGCTTCAGAGCAACACGTGGACCGAGACCCCACAAAACGAGTTTAATTTACAAGTATTTAGATGACACATAATGTCATGTTGAAGAGTTAAGCACATAAAACGCAGCCGGGCTTTACACTGCTGTTGCTCGCCTGCTGGAAGTGGTTACCAGGGCAGAGTAGTCACAACGCCCGGCCGAGCGGCACGACGTTACCACGCGGGTCGGGGGCTCGCACCGCCC
>NW_020799092.1:21267873-21270089 GCF_003259725.1 Athene cunicularia
TCCTCAGGGCCGGGAGCCCCAGTCCCGCCAAGGAACGGCGCAGGTCAGAAAGCGCCCGTCAGAGCCCCCCGTCCCCCGGAAAACACCCGCTGTGTCTCTGCGGCGTTTCTCAGGAAGCTCAGCCGGCCGCAGCGCGGGGCTTGGCTTTTGAATCCCCTCCTCATCCTTGGAAGCGAGATGGTCGGTTTGGATGTGTCTTTGCACGTAACTGCTGCTGCCGCCAAGTCAGACGTTGGCCTGTCTCCTTGAGAGCTCGGGGTTCGCCGTCACCAGTATGTCAGCAGCACTCAGCTGCCCCCTCTCCTGCAGATATTTCATGATGTGAGGCCGCTGCCTCCAAGTAACCTTTATTCCATACTCATGCTCGGGAGTGTCTGTAACCAGTACTGCCGCTGCCTCCCCGCTCCCACAGGGGTCTGTACCCGATGCCAGCTCTGTTTCTGGATGCCAGGCACTGCTGCTGCATCTCCAGTTCCTTACAGAAGGCACCTGTGGAGTGTCTGGAGTAAAGACCTCTGGATCCACAGGCTGAGGAGCAGGTGATGAAGGTATTTCTCTACAGCTCCCCAGGCTCTTCACCTGGATGTCTGCTGTTGCTGTTGTCCCTTTCTTGGGCTGACTGTGAGAGTGCTGTGTGTTCTTCCTGGAGCAACTCAGATGATCCGAGGGGTGGACTGTATATCCTTCTGGATTCTCAAAAGTCAAAGGACGAAGTTTGCGGACTGTAGCTCTTCGACAAGCTCCTCCTGCATGGAGCAAATTGTGGTTGGCATCCTGATTCTGGGGTTTGTGAGGACCACAGTGCTTCTTCTGGCATGCTTTCAGTGCCACTGAGTTAGTTGTTTCAAACTGTGGGCACACCTGAATGGAAAGATGTAATAATAAGAAAAAACCCAACAATTTTCTCCAAAGGAATGTCAATCTGATTCTACTCCCACACGTATCCCATCTTTTTTCAGTGTGTTCATTAAGTGGGTAATTGGTCTGCAGCAAATAAAGATGCCTCTGAACTTCAACATCATGTTTTGCCACTCTTCTCCGAAAAGTGATTGGGGTGTGAGCCATATTCTCTGACAACTTAAAAAGAACTCAAGAACTGGGTTTTAAAGAAAAGTCTGACTGGGATCTACTCCTGAAACCCCTGCAGATTTAAAACAGTTCAGAGCTGGATGCTGTTTTTTCCTGTGTCTTAAATATAACTGAATAAATTCAGTGAACTACATCCTCCGTCTCCCTGCACAGGTAGAGGTTGAACTGAGAGCAACAAAGTTATTGAAAGGATGTCCACTTAGCTCCATCACCTTAGATTATATTAATATGGTTTTCACACTGTTCCTCCAGAACATCTTTACTTAAAAATAATATCTGTATTTTTGAGTAACAGATCACCCAAAAGCTACTTCTAAAATTGGCTTTCTATAGAAGAGGGTCAAGACTCAACAATCAATATTTCTTTGAAAGATTCTGGACTCTTACTCAAAACCTGGAAATCCTTCTATTACAGTATTCTTTAATCTTCCTGAGTATCAACAAAGAATCAGGTTCCATTTCTTGCAACTTGTTTTTCCCTAGAGCACACCAAAGTGGGTTCTAGCTACAATAACTACAGATCCCTTTCAGCATTCCTAAGTTACTATATAGTCCCTCAAAAAATTTAACTGCAGTTTAATTAAGGACAGTGATTGTCTGCTGTACAACTACACTGTTTGAATGCAAAGCCTTCACATCAGAAAAGGGAGAAATGATTCCCTGATAATTGTATCCTGGCACATACTTAAAAGATCATAGGTGAACCACTGACTTTGAGGCTATGACTTCCTGGCTTCAGAGAACATGTAGGGTAGGCTTTACCAATGCAGGCACCTAGCAGTCAAGATGATATGAAAAACTTAGATTATATCATGAAGAGAGGAGCAGAAAATCAGTTGACACTGAAACAAGTTGACAGAAACTCTGCAGAGGATGCTTCAGGAAGTTACAAACCTACCAGGATTTTCAAATGGAAAAATATCTAACCATTTTGGTGCTGATAGCTTTGAATTTTAGAATCATTGTACATTTGGAATCAAAGAGCCGAGTACCAGTGTGTATATTTCCACCTCTTCCAAATAAAAAGAATGCTTATTCACAGCAGTTGTTTTACTTAGTGTTTCAGAAACCATAAAGCTAACTGCCTCAAACATATTTAAAAAAAAAAAAAAAAAAAAAGTTTTGAA
>NW_020799092.1:21271427-21273460 GCF_003259725.1 Athene cunicularia
AAAAAAAAAAAAAAAAAAAAAAAAATCTTTAAACTACATTATATAAGGATTATCTTAGGACACTGCAAACAGTCCCTGGAATGTTTTTTCAGACCAGAAAAGGAATCCATCAGAAGAGCGATATGGAAAGAAGCTATTCAAAATGCACAAAATGGAAGAGAGCAGGTTAGAACAAATAATCCTGAAATGAAAACCCACGTTCTATAAATTCAGCAGTGCCAGATTTAAACAAAACACCTAGTACTTTAACATGTTACACTTGGAGTTCGGCAGTTATTTCAAGCAGCAACCCAATTAAAAAAATTCCTCTAATGTTTAGTACACCCAGGCTTTTCAGTTGCCATAGAAAACAGGGTTTTCCTGATTAGAATTCGTTTTTCAGAAGGAAAATAGTCGTATTAATCAGTACACACTGCACACAGTTTTATGACTTCAAATAAGACCTCAATGGCTGTAGTTAGAAAGGGAAGCAATTCACAAGTAGTTACTTATGCTTTAGGCAGTCACAATGAATCCAGGTCTGTGCTACTAACTTTCAGAATCCAGAACAGAGAACTTTCTGTCCAGACATGCGTGAGAAACCTGAAAACCGTTGCTGTGGGACGCAGGAGGAAGGATAATATCTACCAACCCAGGCAGCAGAGGTGTTCTGGTGTACAGGTCTCGCAGGAGCACGTCTTGGATTCTCGGCCGAATGTAGTGGAGTTTCGTAGCATTGGACGGGTCCCTCTCGCGGCCTCTCAAGGAATATCAGCTCTGCCTTCCTGGCCTTGTGGGTACATTTCTTCTTCGGAGGCATCAAACGATATGGTAAAACCACTGAAAAACCTCATGATGCTTGCTAGAGCCAGTTGGACAAAGAGGAAAGCACCCCAAGGAGATACCAAAGTGCTCTTAAACCTGTAGAAGACAAATAAATGAACTTGAAGACAAACCTGTTTGGAAACCTCAAATACAGCATTTAGCAGAAGTAAAGCATTTATGCAATGGTACAGCTTACACATCTCTGTACAGACTTTTTCCTAACAGCAGGTTTTGAACCTTCTGTTGAATTTCAGGTAGATTTAGAAATGCAGAGCAGAATATATAAACTCCTCAAAGCTGATAGCCAGATACATCAGAGGAGACAGAGGCACAAACCAAAACAAATGTCCCAGCTGCAGGAGTTTTGAACTGACCTTTGGGCAAGACTCAACATTATTAGAAAAATTAGTTTCTCATGAAAATGCATTTTAAATACACAAGGCGGGCAAACTCACGAAGATATTTCTCTTCATAAAAATATTCTAGAAGTAATTTGAAAGACACCCATTTATGATAAGGCCTGACTAAAATACTGAAATACAGCACAAACAATATTTAAATGGGCTTGGTCACTAAAATTTTGAGTAAATTCAGATCACCAGAAGAAAAAAAAAATTGGTATGGGAGTAGCTGACCTACTGAAGCAGCTATGTGAAAGAAACAATTTCACATTAGCTCAATACCTAGTCTAGTCAAAAAATGGTTTAGGAATTCAAAGTCAGAAAAACTTTTTTCAAACTGGCGTGTAACGTCAAGATAACCAGTCTTTCAATTTCTAGTTGCTAATTACTTATGTTTTTTAATTTCAGGATTTTAAAGTTTTTAGGTGCATAACATACTTGGTACTTCCCTCCTGTATTCTACGTCTCTTACACAAGGTGGCTAAGCGAATAGCGAATAAGTTAAGAGAAATGATGTTGAATTTAATTTCCCGTTCAAACACAGACTAGGACGGATCAGGAGCCCTAAAGATCCCGCTTTCCGAGAAATGCCTTCCCCTACCAAACGCACAAGAGCGCGGCAGCCTAGCTGCTTACCGAGGGAGCCCCGCCAGCCCCCCGAAGCCGAACACAGCCCTGACACCCGCTCAACGGTGACGCTCCACGGCTCCTCCCGAGGGACCGGCCCGAGGCGCGGCGGCCGAGGGCAGCTCCGGGGTCGGGTCGGCCCTGCCGGGGTGCGAGCGGCTCTCCCGGGAGAGAGCCCGCAGGCAGAGCGCCGCCGAGGGG